>NW_017725097.1:0-668 GCF_001865875.1 Lupinus angustifolius
CACGTAGCGAGATCGGCTGACCATAAGAGGCTTGGTCTGGGACCGTGCAGGGTATTCAGCGATGGTCGTAGTGGTGGGATGTATTTCCTTTATATTATGTGTTAACGTAATATCGGGACCCACAAGAAGAATTTTTGAGGGAGATAACTTAAGGTGGGTCGAGCATGGTAAATAATGATTAAAAGATTTAATCATCTAACTACGGTTAGTGTTCATATGCATATGGTTAATAATGGAGTTGTGGAGAGGAAATTGACGGGATGACTTAGAGCACCATGATGTTGAGAGGGACGGCACTGATTGGACGGTGATTCGCCAACAATGTCTTGAGGGAGAGTCTTGAGTTCCTTGTATTCCTGGGAGAGAATATCCTGTTGGATCAGACAGTTCTCACAGGCCAAACTAGACGATCTCTGACAACCCCTCTTTGCAATTTGGATCAATGAGAGGGATGCCCAAAAAGCGTTTATTACGACATCGTCTTGTTATGGACTGTTCCTATGGAACTTATTGATCAATTGGCTTATGAAATGCTTTTTTGTGCGTACAAAGTGGCTTGGTATGGGACCTGTAGTCTTGATTTATTTCCGACTAGGTTATTGGGAGGATATTGGTGTAAGGTGGATGATCATGACATAGCATGCATATATTGCACTTGTGGAAGTGGA
>NW_017725098.1:0-2747 GCF_001865875.1 Lupinus angustifolius
GAGCTACCCGTCCGTGATGTTCCAAGAGGGGGCGTGAGGAGAGGTAGTATCCTAACTTTGGAGTTAGCCACCAGGAGTTGCTTATCATTTTGTGACTTTTGAAACACTGACGGCTTCAGTTTGTTCATGTCTTTGTTTAGTGTCTTTTGGCGATGATTAATATTTCCGCCCTTTCTTGTTGGATATGTATATTAAGTACTTATGATCTTTTATATCTATGAAGATATATATTCAGGAAATGTTGAATCATTTCAGTTACCGTTAGCTAACCGGTTTTGATTTCCGCGTTATATGTTACTTAAAGTGATGTCTCGGAAAATAAAAGTTTTTAAAAGGAAACAATTTTATATCACCAATTTCAAAAAAAAAATTTACTCACTTTTCCGCGTAATAAATAAAGAGTATTTTTCGGGGCGTTACACATATCATCTAGCTAATTATATGTTCATGCATTAATCATACATGTTATATGTGCATATTAGGCATAATATAATTGCTAAAACATGTATAGGAGTTAAGCATAACATATGAGTAGTTTGCATTTTCAATCACGTATTTTAATATGTTGGTTACTCGATTAACATGGTGACTTAATCGATTAACTCAACTGTTTTTCTGTTACATCAGTTTTTCTGTTACAACTGGTTTCTATTTTAATCATGTTACACTGGTTAATCGATTAAGGTGGTAGCTTAATCGATTAACATGTCTATTTTATGTTATAACTGTTTTCTATTTCAACTGCTTAATTGATTGCAACGGTTTGAACTATCAAAACTGTTTTGTATAAGTTTAGGCAATTTCCAGAGAAGTGTAGCATTGCATACTATTGTATAGGATTGATTAGAGAGCATATTTTCGTGTTTTACATTCTGTTTTGCAGAGAGAATTGCATGTGTGAGGAAAAGAGATTAACATGCCATATTGAATTTGATTCTTTGTTATTTGCATATTGTTTTTCATATGTTTAATCTCATCCTTATCTTGCTCACATGTTCAAACATGCTGTATTGTATGATGGCTTGAATGAATTGTGAGTGAGTTAGTCTTAAGGTTTTTCATTGTTATATTTTGGACATTATTGTGCTTATTATACCTTGCTTTTGTAATATGTTTTTGTGTGTATTGGATTGATCTTTTGGTGTCCCACCACCATAGAGATAGAGTGATTATTCACCAAGACTAGGAGGTCTTGAATTGAGAACGAGAATCTTTGTTGGGGCTGGTTCACGAGAAAGGTTTTCTCAGGCGATAGGTAGAGTCAAACCAAGGATTACATGTTCTAGGATATCAAGAAAGAAGCTTCCTGAGTTTTTTAAATTGAATTGGTGTATGTGATTATACTTGTATTCAATATAGTGCAGAAGAAAATCTCCCAAGATCAAACGGGGAGGCTTGTATGTAGTTTGCAGTGGACCGCAAACGAACCAGGATAAAAATCCATATGTGCACGTTGTTCTCTCTTAATCTTCTTTACATTTCTTGTTGTTTTAATGCGAGTTAGAGGCTGATATTTTGCATACTTATACCTTGCCATATACTTGTTAATCTTGCATAAAAATATCTGTTATATCTCTGCTTATCTGTTAATAAATAATTGTGCAATTAGCTCCTCTAATCATTCTGATTTTGTTGTGTGTTAATCGATTAAGCCCACTGGTTAATCGATTAACAAGGTTGTTTCCAGAACTGGGTTTTGGTGCGAGAAGCGATGATTGATAACCGCTACACCTATTCAACCCCCCTTCTAGGTGTGCCTAGGCCACTGATACCTAACAAGTGGTATCAGAGCTAGTACGACATGCTAGCTCAACTGTATCTGCGTGATCCTTAGGGAATTTAAATGGGTTCCACCAATCCCTTTGGCAGTGATGGCGATCCATTAACCGTCCTCCCGTATTCGGTGCGAGGGATATGCCAACTAGAAAGTCCGAATGAAATTTTTTATATAGGCCATTGATTCAGACATTTGGGAATCCATGATCAGTGGAACATTCATCCCACTTCACTTAGTAGATGACGAACCGAAAGAAAAGCTTAAAACCTTATGGACTGATGAGGAGCGCAAGAAGGTTCAATATAACCTTCACGCCAAAAATATAATCACCTCGGCCCTATCATACGACGAATTCTTTCGGGTACCTTAATGTCAAAGTGCCAAGGAAATGTAGGACACTTTACAAGTGCCTCATGAGGGCACTAGCGAGGACAAGCGCGCCAGGCTGAATGCCCTGACACATGAGTACGAATTATTTCGTATGTTACCGAGTGAATCAATTGGCGACATGCAAAATCGATTCACTCATATTATTAATCATCTTATTGCTCTAGATAAAATATTTACCAGAGGAGAACTCACTAATAAAGTTTTATGTTGTCTTGACGAGAGATGGCAACCTAAAGTGACGGTTATTATGGAATCCAAGGATCTAAATTCCATGCCTTTGGCAACGCTGTTCGGAAAGCTTCTAGAGCATGAGATGGAGCTTGGACGTCTGACCATGCATGAAGAGTCTGATCGGAAAAAGAAAGGAATATATCTTAAAGCTACAACATCACAACCCACTGAAGAGATAGACAATGACGACTCTGACTGTGACGTTGATGAAGAAACGCTAAACCTTCTCGTGTGAAAGTTTGGGAAATTTCTAAAGAAGAAAGGAGGTTTCAAGCGATTTCAAAAGAAAGAGGCGCGAGAATCAACTAGGAAAGGCAAGAATAAGGAGCACTTCACTTGCCATGAATGT
>NW_017725099.1:0-1944 GCF_001865875.1 Lupinus angustifolius
CTTACTTGAAGAAAGTTGATTCAGAAAAGAGCACTCCCCGGAACTTCAAATTGAAAAAGGCATACACTGTTTGGGATTACCGGAGGAAGAAACGACATCAAGCACCTTGGATGAAGAGGAGACCGCCAAGTTGTGCCTAATGACCATAACAGATGAGGCTTGCGGACCAGGTAGTACAAAGGATGCTTCTAATGAGGTATATTCTGACACATCATCCTCAACTGAAGATTCTCCCTCATATGATTTTTTATATGATGCTTATATTGAGATGCATGAAGAACTATAGAAATTAGCAAAAATTAGTGCCGATAAAAAAGGGTAATTTTGCTAAATGATCAGAAAATAATACAACTACAAAAAGAATTAAATGAGCTGAAATTGGAAAATGAAACTTTAGATCTAATTATTTCTTATAATTCATGCGACTGCTCTAAAAATAATTTATGTCAAACAACTACTTGTGAGTCTTGCGAGGACTTGAAAAATGAGAATTTTAAACTAAATGAAAAACTTGCAAAACTTACAAATAGTCAACACCAATTAGATACCTTGCTAAGTAAAACGAGAAACGTTGGTGACCACACTGGATTAAGGTATGTTCCCCCATCCCATAGAAATAGGCCATATAGGAGACCTATAAATCGTCCAAATAAAAAGTCTAATAATAAAAATAGAGTTCCTACATGTTTCTATTGTGGTACACATGGTTGCACCTCTTACTCCTGTTACATCAGGAAATATAGGATACCCAATGGTGTTTACGCTTGGGTAAGAAAGGGAGATAACCCCCTGGTTACTAACAGAAAAGGACCCAATATAATTTGGGTACCTGAAACTAGTAGATGATTGATAAGTGCCAAACATACCTAAAATCATACACTTTTATGGCACTTATCTTAAGCATAATTGAGAAAAACCAACTTCAAACAATACTTTTTGTATAAAATATCACAATTTAGTATATTTGTGTTTGTATTGCCTTTTTATTATTTTGTAGGAAATAAAATGAAGAAAAGAAGAGAAAAGATTCATGGTAAAAAAGGAACAAAAGTTAAGAAATTAGGGTGCTCAACCAAGCAACTGAGCGTGGAACAAGCCCCGCAGAGCTGACCTGGACACCTCCTGACCTGGCCACCTGCCTGACCTAGACCAAACTTCTCAACCAGGCAGCTGAGCGGACCTGCTTAGCCGCTCAGCCTAGCACCAGACTAGGCCTGGCACGGTCAGAAATATGCTTGACACGGTCAGACACCAGCTTGGCATATGCCAAGCTGCTGAACAAGCTGCTTAGCGGTCAAACCAAGATGCTTAGCGGAGAACCAGACTCCTGGCCAGATCAGCAAGCACCAAGCCACGTCCCAGTCAACACGGTCAGAAGTTGCTGAGCAAGAAGCTCAGCGGTGAAGCAGGTGCGCTGGGTGGTGCTTACTAGACTTGACTTAACCATCAAGCAAACCATGAAGTCATCCATGACCTCACCTCAAGTAGATCCATGACCTCACCTCATGTAGCCCACCATAGGCTTTTCAGAAGTAACTCACAATAGCTGGTCTCATAGCCCACAACTAGCTTTGGTGAGTCATGCACAAGGAGGTGACTAAGCTACTTGGTCAAGGGACCAAACCCATGCTGAAGGGTTTGGTCAGCTCCTGAGCGGTCCAACTCAACAGCTCAGTGGTCTGGAATGGAGCCTATAAATAGAGGACATTTCCTTCGAGCAAAACAGATTACAACACACCATTTCTTCATAAAATTCTCTCAAAAATACTTGAAGGCCTTAATGCTTTGGTTAATATTATTTGTTTGAGAAGAACTTAATGCTCTTTTTAGATTGATCACCTAAAAAATGATTTAAGTCAAAACTACTTGTCTCAAACACTTAACAAATAAACTTTGGAGTAGTTGTACTACTTAGTTTATTTGCCAAGTTAAGCATGCTTTTCT
>NW_017725100.1:0-16695 GCF_001865875.1 Lupinus angustifolius
AACTTGTCTAAGTAGTTCAAACTCAAAAGAAGATGAGAAATATATTTTCCTTATTCAAAAAGATTTTGTCTCCTCAAGAATTTGTGAATACTTAGTTTATTTTTCTTTTTGATTTATTTATGTGCAAATCAAACCGAAAAACCATTATTTGTGCTTTGAAATGTTTACATGATTTATTTTACTAGGCAATTCCTTGTGGTTCGACATAACCCTATACTATACTACAATTGAATCTTGAAAGAAGTGTAAATTGTAAAATAGTAAAGTGTTATCAATAAATTTATTTGTTGAAAATACCTTTTAATATATATAAGTGATGAAATTAACTTACTAACTTTTATTTATTGTTATTTACTTTCCGCATTTTATTTATTCTTTAATACCAATCTTCTTTAAGGAAGAAGTTTGGTTTATTAATAAAATGAACCCGATAGGGAGTAAATAAATAAAAGGTCACTAAATTTATTATTATTTTGTTCTTTATTTATTTGTATCTAACAACTAATTATTCATCACTTTTATATATTAGAATACCATTAAGTCGATGTTCAAATTTATTCCACAAAATCGAGATGATATTCAAAGGTACTTAATAATTATGTAATAGGTAATTGCTTCGATACCATTATACCGACGTTAGAATTTATTCTAACAAGCCGAGATGGGGCAAAAAAGTAATGACTTATTCACATGATTATTAAGAAAGTAAGTTGTAACTGGAATATTCTTGAAACCATTACACCGGCGTTGAAATTTATTTCAACAAAGCCGAGACGGTGAACAAAGAATAAAACTGAGTTCTCTTACTTAACTAAAAGTGCAAAGCGTCAAGGATTACATTAGCAACGTTTGCCTATGTTTTGATGAAGACAAGGAATTAGCTAAAGCTTGAAGATGACTCAACAATCAACATGTCGAGGGCTCAAGTGGTGTTTATGCTATTATTCTTTATTATCTTTTTAGAAGTCTAAGATGTTTGCCATAGATACGGAGTCTAGGTTAGGTAAACCTAGGTGTGAGTCTCACAAGACATAATAAAGTAATCAATCAATTAAAATGAGACATCATCTGGAAATATATGATAAGTAGGTTCATGCATTTATATACATTGATTTTATGCATTAAAGATATTATATTTTGGAAATCATGTATTGCATGAGCATGTATCATATAGGGAGTTTACCACACAATAACAAGTGAATTTTTACATTGGTTAATCGATTAAGGTAACCCGTTAATCAATTAACGTAAGTATTTTCTGTTGTTTTAACAACATACATGAAAAACCATTTTTGAGAGCCAAATTCTGTTTTGTATAAATACTGGCTTAATTGCATAAACGGCTAAGTAAGAAAGAAGGAAAAAAAAGAGTGAAAAACACAAGAGAATAGATATAGATCATCATTGTTAGAATCTATTAGAGAATGTTGAATTAGGAGAAAGATTAGATCATGCTAGGGTTTTAGCTTTTACATTCATCTTGCATGTTTCTTTCACAAGCTTTCTTGCATTATTCTTTTGTTTCTTGACAAGAAAAAGATAGTTCTTTAAAGATTGCATATTTTCAGAAACCTCATGCATGAATATTCATATTAGACTAGGACGTCTTGTGAGTTCTTGCTTAGGTTTTAGGCTTTGATTTTCATTGTAATATCTGAGTATTAAGTACTCATTCATAACTCAAAGCATTGTTGTAAAAGGATTGGGAAAATCCTAGCTGCGGTTAGGTAAGGTGTTCTTCACACAAAGACTTGGAGGTCTTGGGATAAAGAGCGATACCTTGGCTGGGGCCGAATCGCGTAAGAAAGGTTTTCAAGGGTGACGAAGTTCTTTGGGTTCCAAGAAGGGAGCGTTCAAGTTTTGTAATTGGAAGCTTGTATGTAACGTACATTGTGTTCCATAGTGAAGAAGGAAAATCTCCCAAATCAGAGGGGAGGACTGGATGTAGTTTTGTAGTGGACAGCAAAACGAACCAGGATAAAATCCATGCGCAATCTTTTCTATCCTTTTCTCTTTTAGGTTTCAATACGCTTTAATGCGAATCTGGAACTAATATTTTGCATACTTGTTCATTTCTATGTTCTTGTTAATTTTGCACAAAAGTATCTGTTGTATATATGTTTGTGTGTTTGTTAATAACCGTGCAAGTTGCTGTTTTAATCATTCTGTTTCTGTTACTGGTTAATCGATTAAGACCATTTGTTAATCGATTAACTGGGCATTTTTCAGCAAGTGTGTAAAAACCAGAAGTGTGGAAATTGAGTTCCGCCACACCTATTCAACCCCTCCCTTCTAGGTGTATTCCGTCACTGATACCTAACATTAACAAAAGGAACAAAACAAAAATGAGAGTATTAATCTTTCAACAAATTGACACTGTTGTTAGAACGATTTGTAGAGAGGAGAAAACTCCCAACCAACTAAAAAACACACCAAATAAGCCTTTCAACAATGATCTATTTTGCAGGTATGTCTACGAATACATGGGCAACATTCATATCTTGATAGCGGGTGTTCGAGACATGTGACTGGAGACAAGTCAAAATTCCTAGACTTGTCATTAAAAGAAAAAGGTTTCGTCACTTATGGAGACAACAACAATGGAAGAATCATAGGCACCGGAAAAATTGGCAACTCAACCCATGCTATAATCGAGAACATAATTGGGAACATAATTTCGTCACTTTGGAACATAATTTGTTGAGCATGAGTTAGTTATGCGACAAAGGTAATCGTGTGTCTTTTGATTTTGATTGTTGTATAATCCATGACGTATTATCTAATAATATAAAGTTTGTCGGATATCGTGTAAATAATATTTATATGGTTGATCTGGATGATGTCACTTCCTTATTTTCAAAATTTTTTATTTCAAAAGAAGATGACATCTGGCTTTGGCATAGATGAGTCGCTCACATTTATGTGAAGCATCTAGAAAAATTATCTAAAAATAATTTGGTTATCGGTCTTGCCAAAACTTGATTTTAAAACTCAGGATTCTTGTGACATGTGTCAAAAATGTAAACAAGTAAAGAACTCCTTTAATGAAAAGAATGTGATATAGACTACTAGACCTTTGGAGCTTCTCCATATGGACTTGTTTGGACCGTCGCAAATCATGAGTTTTGGTGGAAGTTATTACGCTTTGGTAATTGTTGATGATTTTTCTAGATTCACATGGACTTTTTTTTTAGCATCAAAGAGCGATACATATAAATCTTTTAAATGTGTAGCCAAATAAATTCAAAACCAGTCTAACATTAAAATTATTTACATACGATCCGACCATGGCAGAGAATTTGAAAATCATAAATTTAATAAGTTTTGTAATAAGCATGGCATCATGCATCAATTCTCAGCTCTCCATACCCCTCAACAAAATGGAGTTGTTGAGAGGAAAAATAGAGTTCTAGAGGAACTCGCGAGGACAATGCTAAATAAGAGCAAGACTCCAAAATACTTCTGGTCTGATGCAGTTCACACTGCCTGTTATGTAATGAATCGAATACTACTTAGACCTACTTTTTTGAAAACACCTTATGAAAATTTTAAATGTCGAAACCGGAATATTGCTCATCTTCATGCATTCGGGTGCAAATGTTTTATTTTAATCAATGGAAAAGATCTTTAGGAAAAATTGACTCGATGGCTTATGAGGGCATATTCTTATGGTATTCTTTGCATAGTAAGGCTTTTCACGTGTTTAATAAATATATCATGCAAGTAGAAGAATCTATTCATGTTCACTTTGACGAATCTGCTCCAAAAGAGAAGAGAAAGGTCTTTTATGATGATATTTCAGGTGCACTAGAATATGCTTATTCAAAGGACATAAACCAAATCCAACAAGAAGATGTTGAGCAGACAATACAAGATGAACATCAGGACATGCCTATTGCGTGGAAAACCAAAAAGGACCATCCACTTGATAAGTTGTTAGGTGACATATCTACGGGGGTGGTAACCTATAGTTCTTTATGTAACTTCTGTAATTTCGTTGCATTTGTGTCTCAAATAGAGCCAAAGACCATCGATGAAGCCATCAAGGATGTACACTAGGACATAGCTATGCGAGAAAAGCTAAATCAGTTTGAGCGTAATAATGTGTGGGACTTGGTCCCCAAACCAAAAGAACATCCTGTAATTGACACCATATGGGTCTTTCGTAACAAGCTAGATGAATCTGGCTTGATAATCAGAAATAAGGCTCGCTTAGTGGCCAAAGGCTACAACCAGGAGGAGGGCATCGATTATGATGAGACCTACACTCCTGTAGCCAGACTTGATAAAGACAAAAAGGGAAAAGCTATTGAGGTAACCAAATATCGTGGCATTATCGGCTCTTTATTGTATTTAACTGCTAGCCGCCCCGATATTATGTTTAACGTTTGTATGTGTGCTAGATTTCAAGCTTTGCCAAAAGAATCACATTATATTGCTATTAAACATATCATGAGATATTTAAAAGGAACAATAAATATGGGATTATGGTATCCAAGGGATGCCTCTTTATCCTTGGTAGGTTACTCTGATTCTAACTTCGTTGGGTGCAAGTTGGATCGAAAGATCACTAGTGAGACTTGCCATCTCTTAGACAGTTCCTTAGTGGCATGTCATAGCAAAAAGCAAGCATGCGTTGCTTTGTCCACCGTTGAAGCGGAATACATTGCCGCTGGCGTGTGTTGCGCTAAAATCCTTTGGATGAAAAATATCTTAATTGAGCATATGTTATTGCCTTGCATGATTATTTCTCTTGTATGCTTCAAAATGAAAACATGTTGAATTTTAAATATTCCTTGTATGATCCATGATTCTGTGTATAAAGCTTTATGTATAGATGTGAATGCTAAAAAATGATTTGTTAAAAAGTTTGAAATCCTTGCATGCCTTTAAAAACATCCAAAACATTGTATCTGATGCATTTAATTGATTAAGGGCATATGTTAATCGATTAGCTGGGTGAAATTTTTAAAACCTGGTATTTTTAACTCAAGTTAATCGATTAAGACAAGCATTTAATCAATTAATGGCACCAGTATAATAGAAACAGAAGCGTTTCTCAACATTTTTCAAAACCTCCATCATCCCCTTTTCTGTCAAATCACAGAGGAACAAGTTCAACATCATCCCTAAACTCTAACCTAGCCTAAACCGAATAACCTCACTCCATTTCCACTCCATTAACCGTCTTCTCCATCTCTAATTTCCAAGAAATCTAGTTTCCCCTAAATTCAAAACCCTACCTTAGGTTTTTCTTGAATCCCTCCATTAAACCTTCAACTCAGTTCGGTTTTCAACTAACATGGAGAGAGGACGTGCAAAAAGAGTAAAGACAACCGCTCAACGTCCACCACATGTTCCAAAATATGTGCCATCTTAACAGACAAGGAAGGATCGTGGGGACCCGTATTATTCGTTGATTCTACAAGAAACCCAGTTGCTCAAATTTCAGGGAAGGAAACCCTCACACATAAGATTTGCAAATCTGACTTGGTTAGCATAACAGAATTTTGATTTTCCACATGGTTTACAAGCACAAGGGGTTGTCCCATTCTTGGAATTGAAAGGTAATATCTATCATGATCTAGTTAGGGAATATTATGCTAACTTTAGATATAAGGATGGAAAGTATTGGTCGATGATTGCTGAAAAATTGTTTGAGATGAATGAGGACATATTCATGAACGTGGGTCGTTTATCGTGTAATGGTGCTAGCTTAGGAGATTGTGGTTGGAAAAACAACAACACTTTTGATACTGCTGAAATGTATAATTCTTGTTTGTGAAGACCTCAGTTGTACGTTCAGGGTGAATTAACTAAAGTTGGGTCACTGTCTGTAAAAAATAGGCTCCTACATTATCTGATTGCCTATATTCTGATTTAGAGGAACACAAATCATGCACAACTTACCATGAATGATTTGAGGTTCATGTTTTCTATAAAGGAGAATATAATGATCAACTGGCCTGAAGAGATTCTGAAGTTCATGTACAGTGTCTCCACTTCACAATCAAGGCTGCTTTCTTATAGTATCTTCATCTCGTGAGTGATTGACCATTTGCATATTGATGTCTCAGATACTATAGTTCTAGAATGTTCTAACAAGGATCATTTGACTGGTGAGAGTCTGATTCATAAGATGGGCATATATAAGTATGGAAACACATGACAATATTAGGAGGATTTTAACACTGTGAATCTTGACCCCTCTGGTGAGGATGATCAAGATGATACTTAAGAGCCATATGTTACCACTCAAGGAGAGTCTTCTGGTCATGCATCACAAGAACCAGTTTTTGGACAAGCTCACCTAGATGCTATGGAACAACGTCTCAACAACAGGATGGATCTTCACTTTCAGTCTCTAAAGGACTCATACCATACGGATCTAGAGAATTTTGAGGAGCGTCAGAATGAGTACATTGATAACCATTATCAATCCTTAAGGAACTTGGTTCTAACAAATGTTGATTCACAAAACAGAAGGTTGTTTGCAGAGTTCAACAAGTTGAGTACCCTCATTAAGGGTGGTAGTAGCTTGATGATTCCTGACAACGAAAACCCTCCATCTCATCCCTAGTTATGAGGCCTTAGATCTTTAGGTTTATCCTTCCAATTTTATGGACTTTGTTGTTCCTTGTTACCCTCTTGAGAACTTATCTTTTATTTCATGTTTTTGCATTTATGGATTGTAATAACTCTTATCTTCTGTTGATTTGCACTTTACTGCTTTGCAATTGATATGATTTCCAATTTCTTTCTCATGTTTGAATGGTAATTATGTCGCAAGTAGTATACACTTATGGTTAATGGATCTTGATCATGTTTGGTGTATGTATCCATATTGAGTGATTAAGGGTTCTAATTACTGCTCAATTATATAAATGCTTAATCATTCCATGCTTAATCATTCCATGCTTAAATTGAGTTAACATAGCCTTTCATGCCATTAAATCAATTATGTTGCTGTTTGTTGTCCATTTAATCGATTAAGACATGCGGTTAATCGATTAAATGATGTATAAATGTGCATTTGTTCAAGTTTCTTACTGCTGGTTGATTGATTAATCGCACAAAATTAATTGATTAATTGTAGTCTGTCATAACTCTAATAACTCTTCTGACTTTTGATTAGAATTGAATACTTTTATCTTTTTGATAATGTCAAAAGGGGGAGAAAGGTTGCTTGTTGTGTTAAATGTATTTGCAAGTTGTATAATAGCTTCTGTAATATCATTGCTTACCTAAGTGAGAGCAAAGGCGCTTCAACTTTGAATAACAACCATTATGCAAACTCATCATCAAGCTAATTCATCAAATGTTTCGTACTATTTTGATGTAGTATTTATCATCATCAAAAAGAAGGAGATTGAAAGTGCAAAGTGTCAAGGATCGCACTAGCAATTCTTTGCCTATGTTTTGATGAAGACAAGGTTTTATTAAAGGTTGAAGATGGCTCAATAATCAACATACCTAGAGCTCATTGGTCATATCTAGACTAGGATTTATAAATAGAGTCATTATTCTAAGTAGTCTTGGATGTGTACCTTAGTAAGTGAGTATAGGTGAGGTGAACCTAGATGCAAGTCTCTCAAGCCACTATAATTGTCATATCACATTCATGAGACATATCATATAGTTAATTGTATGTTCATGCATTAATCATACATGTTATATGTGCATATTAGGCATAATATAATTGCTAAAACATGTATAGGAGTTAAGCATAACATATGAGTAGTTGGTCTTTTCAATCACGTGTTTTAATGTGTTGGTTAGTCGATTAACGTGGTGACTTAATCGATTAACTCAACTGTTTTTCTGTTATATCAGTTTTTCTGTTACAACTGGTTTCTGTTTTAAACATGTTACACTGGTTAATCGATTAAGGTGGTAACTTAATTGATTAACAGGTCTATTTTATGTTATAATTGTTTTCTGTTTTAACTGCTTAACTAATTGCAACGATTTGAAGTGTCAAAACTGTTTTGTATAAGTTTAGGCAATTTCCAAATAAGTGTAGCATTGCATACTATTGTATATGATTGATTAGAGGGCATATTTTCGTGTTTTACATTCTGTTTTGCAGAGAGAATTGCATGTGTGAGGGAGAGAGATTAACATGTCATATTGAAGATTGATTCATTGTTATTTGCATACTGTTTTTCATATGCTTAGTCTCATCCTTTTCTTGTTCGCATGTTCATCCATTCGTGATAAAGATTCTTAGGGAGATATCTTATGATTACTGTTTTTGATTAACTCACGTGTGTATGATGGCTTAAGTGAATTGTGAATGGGTTAGTCTTAAGATTTTTCATTGTTATATTTTGAGCATTATTGTGCTTATTATACCTTGCTTTTGTAATATGTTTTTGTGTGTATTGGATTGATCTCTTGGTGTCATACCACCACAAAGATAGAGTGATTCTTCACCAAGACTAGGAGGTCTTGAATTGAGAACGAGAATCTTGACTAGGGCTGGTTCGTGAAAAAGGTTTTCTCAGGCAATAGGTAGAGTCAAACCAAGGATTAGATGTTCTAGGATTTCAAGAAAGAAGCGTCCCGAGTTTTGTAAATTGAATTGGTGTATGTGATTATACTTGTACTCAATATAGTGAAGAAGAAAATCTCCCAATATCAGAAGGGGAGGCCTGGATATAGTTTGCAGTAGACCACAAACGAACTAGGATAAAAATCCATCTATGCACATTGTTCTCTCTTAATCTTCTTTACATTTCTTGTTGTTTTAATGCAAGTTAGATGCTGATATTTTGCATGCTTATACCCTGCCATATACTTGTTAATCTTGCATAAAAATATCTGTTGTATCTCTGCTATCTGTTAATAAATAATTGTGCAATTAACTGCTCTAATCATTCTGATTCTATTGTGTGTTAATCGATTAAGCCCACAGATTAATCGATTAACTGGGCTGTTTCCAGAACTGGGTTTTGGTACGAGAAGCAGTGATTGATGACCGCTATACCTATTCAACTTCCCTTCTAGATGTGCCTGAGCCATTAATACCTAACAGTCATGACTTCAAATACTTTATTTATAGGGTAAAAATGCCTATAGATTCAAGGTTTATAGAATTATAGGGTTTGAGAGTAATGAAAATTCCCATAGCATTTAATTTTAATAAGAAAATATAGTTTTTTTTTGTAACTTAGAATGTTGATAACAAAGTCTTTTTACACCTAAATCCTACCCACTTATCATCCGCATTTTAGCTTAACAAGGATTTTAAGTTCAAATTCTTAATAACAATATTTTCTCCATTTAATGAATGTGAACTACTTTTTGTCCATCATATTTAAATAATTTCTTAAAGTAAGGGTGAATAAATTAATGTCGTTGTTAAAATTACTCTATTGATTTAAATTAATAAAATCCTACTTATTTTTAAGAAGTATCTATTAATTTAAAAATGAATACATCCTATTAATTTTTGAAAGGGAGATATTTCCTATCTCAAAGTCATACTTTTTAACTATAAATAGACCTCTTAACCTCTACTTGAAACATGAGAGAAAAACTACCATATAATACATAAAAAGTCCCAAATTTTGTTTTTTTTTTGCGTCTCTTACCCAGTCATTTACTATCACATAACATATATTATTTTATTCATTTTATATATAAATAAATAATAAATAATATATGAGTTTATGTTTTTAGAAATAATAATATTTTATTTTATGTTAAATAAAATTTATTTATTTAATTTCATTTTTATATAAATAACAATAATAATTCTTAACATAGTTAAATAAATAAATCATAATTAAAATAGTCAAAATTAAATAATAAAAAATTAATTTTTTTTAATATATGGGATCCTTATTCCTTATATAATAAATAAAAATCTTATATGTTTAACCAACTGATAGGCAACTACACTCACTTTTGTATGCATGCTGTCAAGAATGATAGACTAACATTCTATCCCTTTTCTTGAAAGAACGTATATGATGGTTATGAATAGATAAATGCAATGATTGATCCCACAACGCTTTATTTAGGAAGCCATACAGTAGTAAGGTTATATGAAAACAGACCATGATATAGACAATGGGCTAGATCGTGAGAAGGGCATTATAGAAAAAATACCCTAACAATTTAAGGCAGTGGCCCGTCATGACTGTATCTCAAAGGAAAACCTGTAATAGGAGCTAATGGAAGAAGGATAATGTGATCAATCTCCAGTCCTTTACACCCTCCTGACTATGCCCCTTCTGGTCAACTGAGTCGTGCAGCATATCTTTTCGTATCTTGACTTGGTACTATCTCTTTTTCAAATAAATTCAACTTAAGAAGTTTAAGAGGTTGATTCAAGGTCAATATTACCCTTTTTTATAAATGTGTAGTAAGGATTAAAAGTTTGGTAACAACTAATTTTATATCTTTCATCCCTTCAAGTTGAGACGTGATACTAGACATATAACCACTACTCTTTCTTGAAGTGGGTAGGCAAATAATGATAAATGTTGGACTTTCCTTTAATATTATAATAAAAATCTTGAAATGTTGGAAGAGTAGATACAATAAATATCATATTATTTCTTTCCTTAGTTGAAATATAGTATGAAATATTTGGCTGTTATTTCACTATCTTGAGATGAGATAATAGACTACGATTAACATTGTTCCTTATCTCTTAATCTCTATATAATTAAAATCATTCGAAACCAAAAAAACATTTTTTATCCAAGTATTATGTAGGTCTTGATTTTCTATTGCAGATGATACATATGAGTAAGTTAATTTTTTGTCTCACATAAAAAATATAGTGTCAATCCTTAAATACATATAAGTATTTAAACAAGCCTAAGGTATAGATACAAGATATTAATGAGGACACCGTCTTACTAAATACAAACATTATACTAATATCTTCTGATGTTGATCTACCTAATATATATCTACCGTACCTTAACTCAAGGAGACAGAAAGTGTGGTGTTGATCGCGTCTACTCTGTCGATATTTAAATATTTTTATTATAAGGTTAAATGAAAGATCAACTTTATCATCATCCACCTATCCATTTCAAGAGAGAGAAGTAGTTGCGCAATGTGTGTTATCACATATCACATTGAAGGGGAAGGAGATATGACCTTAGTCATTATAATCTTTTTTACACATACTATATTTTTATCAATAAAGAGGTAAAGTTCACCTTGAATTTTCATCTTAAACTCCTTCAACTTAATACATTATTTTTTTAATTTTTTATTGTTTAACTTTGATTACTTTAATTTTTATTTATTTATTTAATTTTATAACTTAAATATTTATTTTATTATTTATAAAAACGGAATATAATAAATTAATTATTATTTAATAATAAAATATGTATAAACATTCATAAAAACATAAATTTAATAAATAAATTAATATTTAATTACATAAATAAATGAATAAAAATAATAAAATATTATACCTGAAATGCTACATATAGTCAACAATTGGGGGATGCGATTTATGGCTGCACATGAACATAAATGACATGTGTCATTTTTTGGGAGCAACAAGTGACGACGACTTTGAGACTACCAGATAATAGACATATAAAACGAGATCTGAGAATTTTTGTCTATTTTCTTGTATTTGTCTTTGATGTGTTACAAGTGGAGGTTCTTTGATTTATTTATACCGAAATGTCACGTGATAATCAACAACTATGGGACAAGATCTGTGACTACACAAATTGAAATGAACGATATGTGTAATGTTCTATGAGCGACATGTACATCGGCTTGGTAGCTACCAGAGAATAGCCACATAAAACGAGATCTGATAATTTTTTTTTCTTCTAATAGTTTACTATGGTTTATTTCTAGTGGAGGTTGGAAGATTTATATATAATTAAAAATGTGAGACTAAGATATGAAATATGCAACTTTTAAAAAATATTAAAAATAATTGCTAACACTCTTTCAAAAATGGATAGGATTTATTCATTTTTGTATTAACAAATAATTGTTAACAAAGAGTTAGCACCTTTTGATATATGTGTGAAATATACTAGGGATTATGTTTTGAAATCTTGGTAATGATATCTTATGAGGGTAAGGTTGTGTAAGTAATTATTATTTATTTATTTAAAAGATATGTTTTAATATTCATAAAAAATAAATTTAATAAATTTAGTATTATTTAATTATATAAATAAATGAATAAAAAAATAAAATATTGTACCTAAAATGTTATATCATAGTCAACAATTGGGGGACTATTGGAGAATAAATATATGAAACTAGATGTGAGAAGTTTTTTCTATATTCTTGAATTTGTCTCTGATTTATTGTAAGCGGAGATTCCATGATTTATTTATACCTGAAATGTTATGTGATATTCAACGATTATGAGACAAGATCCACTACTATACAATTGAAATGAATGACATGTGTAATATTCCATGAGCGACACCTAACAATGGCTTGGCGGCTATAGGAGAATAACTACATAAAACGAGATCTGAATTTTTTGGTCTATTTTCTAGTAGTTCTCATTGATTTAAGGTTAGGATATTTATTTACAGTTGAAAACGTGAGACTTCGATATTGAATATGAAACTTTTAAAAAATATTAATAATAATTACTAACATCTTTCAAAAACATATAAGATTTATTCATTTTTGAATTAACAAATAACTCTTAACAATTGGTTAGTGTCTTTCATACATTTGTGTAATATAACAGGGGTTATGTTTTGAAATCTTTGTGCACGAGGTATTTTTAAATCTGTGATGTATTGCCATTTTGTGCTTGAGTGTTACCAACCGCTACGTAAGAACAAAATTAGAATTGCACATATCATACCATAATACTAAGAAAAGTGTGGTATAAATTGTCCATAGATCTAATAGTTTAGATCATTATCTTATAATAGAGTTGATCTCTGTCCCATACCAGTTAGGGCCCATGTGCATATATAATTGTGATATTTTTTTTTGGGTCTAAATTACATGTATTCTTTATTGTCACGTTTAGCCTCTAGACTCCACATCTAGAAGGAGGTAATGGAAAGGAAATGATTCCCTCATTTTTGTAAAAATTGGAGTCACTGCGAAGTTTTTGCAGATAAAATGTACAAACCCTTTATGCTCAACTTAGATAATTTTAGCTTTTGGACCAAAATTCGGGAGCTCTAGAACTGATTACAATTCAGAGAAGATATTAGTATATTATTTGCTAGAAGCAAAATGATATCCTCATTAATATCATGAATATATATATTTATATTTTATTTAGCAACAAATTGACTTATTTATTTATTTTATGTTTGACAATAATTTATTTTGGTCATACGTATCTATAATTGCAATAAGGAATTAAGACTCACATAGCCCGTGGATAAAATTTAATTTGTTGGTTGTGATAATTTTTATTATGAAAATATTAGGTGAGAAGAAACAAGGCCTAATCATAGTTCATCATCCCCACCTATAGAGAGGGAAGCAACAACCATATGTCCGCTATTGAATCTCAACTCAAGGAGAGAGAAAAGATGATGTTGATCCTGCCATATCTTCCGATTTGTAAAGTTTTTTTATCGGGTTAATGGAAATTCCAACCTTATCATCATCTTGTAACACCTTAGTTCTACATGCGACCTCTCAAACACATGAATATACTGAGTGTGTCACCGGTAACACCCCAGTCTTAACATGCGACCTCCTCGGTCCATCGGTACACTGAGCGTGCCACCCACCAGCTTAAATACTCCCTGCAGTATTTTATTTCCCACAAAGGGGAACCTCCCACGACTCGAACCATGACCCAAGGATAAATAATCATTATTCACATGAGTCGTTACCATTAAGCCTTAGTGTATTCATTGACCGAGGATGTCGTATGTCAAGACTAGGGTGTTATTGGTGACACGCTCAGTATATGTATGTATATATATGAGCCTAGGAGGTCGCATGACATAATTGAGGTGTTACAAAGTATGCCACCCACCAGCTTAAATACCCCATGCAGTATTTTATTTCCCACAAATAGGAGCCTCCCGCGACTCGAACCCATGACCTCAGAGATAAATAGTCATTATTCACATGAGTCACTACTATTAAGCTAGTAAAGCTGGTGGGTGACACGCTCAGTGTATTCATGGACCGGGGAGGTCACATGTCAAGACTTAAGTGTTACTGGTGACACGCTCAATATAATCATTGGCTTGGAATGTCACATATCAGAGCTGGAGTATTACACATTCGACTGTCTATTTCAAGATAGAGACGTAACAACACTATAGCCCTACCATATCTCAACTTTAAGGGGGTAGAACTGTAGAATATTGACCTTAGTCGTTACCCTTCTTTTTATCCATTATCCTACATTTTTATCAATAAAAAGATAATATTGACCTCAGACCTTCTCTTCATCTCTTTAAGTTTAATATATTAATCTTTTTAATATTTAATTTTGACTACTTTATTTGTGATCTATTAAATTATATAAATTAAATATTTATTATTATTAATAAAAAACAAAATTTAGAAAGTAATTATTATTTAATTAAAAATCATTATTATTCATAATAAAAGGAATTTATTAAATTAATTATTATTTAATTATATAAATCAAGAAAAAATAATAAAATAATATATTTGAAATGTCACATCACATCCACTAATGAATGACATGTATCATGTTCTAGGAGTAAAAAGTGATGACTATTGGAGAACAGACAAATAAAACAAGATTCAAATTTCTTTGTCTAGTTTATGGTTTTTCTCTTTGATGTGTTTCAAGTGGTTAGAAGATTAATTTATACCTCAAATGCTACACGACAGTGAACAAATTGAGGGATATGAGCTCTGGCTACACATGAGACTTGAATAACACGTATCATGTTCTGGAAGCGACACATGATGATGACTTGACCACTATTAGAGAATACACACATAAAACGAGATATGAGAATTTTTGTCTATTTTTTGGTTTTTCTAGCTAATATGTTTCAAGGGGAGGTTAAAGGATTTGTTTGATAAAATTTACTCGGTTTTAAATTAACATATATCTTTTAATAACTAGTTGAACTTTTTTCGTTTTTTAAATTAATAGACAATTCATAACAACGAATAGAATATTCATTTAAATTAATAAATAATTCTTAACAACGAGATATAACTCTTAAGTCTTAACAATCTCATTTAGAAAATAACTGACCTTTGTAAAATTAATTTTTATTTTTTAATCATCTTTCACTTTATGTGAAATAAATTTAGATGATCACATATTATATGATACGATTGATAAATTTATTATATATAACTTAACTGTAATTAGTGAACGTTGAACCATTATACGAAGATCCAGTATTAATAATACTGGTTTTAACATTAAAACAATTTCACGATCAGAACATTGACTTGTGGCATTTTAAGATGGTTATTATTGTATTAATATTATATACATTTAATCCAAAACGAATGTCAGTAGTTTCACACTTTCACTCATGTAATGGAAAGCCACAATTAACTTCAGCCTGAGATACTAATATAATTGAGTATAATATTTATATTTTATTATTGTAAAGATTTATGACAATGTAGATTCTATAAATGTAAAAGAAAATAGGAAGCTAAGTCAAATTGGCTGAAGATCTTAATCTCTCTTCTTCTCAGATAATTGGGGTTTGTTGATAGGAGCAGATCGTTTATCCTCTGCTGACTTAGCATAGATCTCTCCCTTCTCTTGGAAGTACCCCTCAAATGCTCTGGGTTTGAAGTAATTATCTGTGTTTGAAAGCGTATATGAAAAAAATAAAAGAAATGATGCCTGCATGATTATCCTTACACCTGGTTAGATGTACAAATTTCTAATCAATAAGGTACTTATGTAATTAAGAGTAAGCAGAAGTCTTTTTATCAATAATTTATATTTATAAAGCAAGGTTGGAAAATGATGTTGGCAAAATTAGGGTGAAATGATCAACATTTTCTTATAGTTATTAGTATTTGTAATAATCTATTACCTCTTGACAAATGATTATTCTTTCAAGTATATATCTACCTTTTAAATCTTGCATAGAGCTTTAGTGTCCGTTTCTGATTTAATTGTAAAGAGTAAGGAAAAGAAATATAAAGCTTGAGTGTTATTTCACAAAAAAAATTTCTTTCTTTTTTCCCTTTGATTTCTAACTTTTAAATTAATGAACCATAGACGATTCCTTATGGAGAAGGGGAGAGTGAGCATTAGTGAGGACTGAAGCTAACACTACAAACATGGGAAGATGATGTTTTACTAAGAGACATGTATATTTTATCACTTTCCAAATAAGATGTTAGATTTTAGGGTTTAACAATTCCCCTTTGAACAATGTTAAAACCTCTGTTTGGGATGGTTGAAACTTAGTTCTGAAATTTATTTGCAAAACAAAACATGTTTGACAATTTGAACTGCAATGATTTGTTTCACTCTAGTTTGCATACAACAAAAAATTCATCATTATTTTAATTTCATCATATTGCATTAAAACCCAGATGGAGTATAGTTATATTTAAGGTTGATAATAAACCGAACCAACTCGGTATTTGATCGAAACTCGATTCATTATTTAGCTCAATAAACTTGATTCATGAACCAAATGAGTCGAATTTGAGCTCGTTAAATAAACGAGCTGAAATTGAGTTGAATACAGTTCGACTCGTTAGGTTCATGAGTTTGCTCGATATATA
>NW_017725100.1:16700-18587 GCF_001865875.1 Lupinus angustifolius
TATATATATATATATATAAATAAAACCTTTTGTAGTATTTTTAAAAATGAAATAATTATTGAGTTGTCTAAATGAATCAATTTGAACTGAACCGAACAATTCCTGAACTTTAACCGAGCCGAACTCAAGCTAAAAAAATAAATCATATCGAACTTGAGTCGAGTTTCAAGCCGAACCAATCCTTATTGAATTAAAATGAGCTGAGCTCTTATTCAACTCGATTCGGCTCATTTCAAGCCCTAATTACACAATAGTCAATGATAAGTAGTGGAGTTTAGCCCAACTTTATATTCTCTTTCATTTTGTCCTCTGAAGTTTGATTTAAATGAATAAACTCATGCGGTTGTTAAGACTTATCTCTTAAATTTAAAAAATTCAATTGGTTGTTAAGAATAATCTATTGATTTAAATGAATAAAATTCTACTTGTTCTTAAGAATTATCTATTAATTTAGAAATGAATAAATCCTATTAATTTTTGAAAGATAAGTATTATTTTTGAAAGTGACATATTCTCTATCTTAAAGTCACACTTTTCAACTATAAACAAATCCCCTAACTTCTACTTGAAACACACTAGAGAGAAATAAAATATAATACATAAAAATTCCCAAATTTTGTTTTTTGCCTCTCTTGCCCAATTGTTGACTATCACATGACATTTCAAGTATAATATTTTTATTTTATTTTGTATATATAATTAAATAATAAATAATTTATTAGTTTTTATTTTTAAATAATAATAATAAATATTATTTTAAATTAAATAATAATTAATTTGTTTAGTATCAATTTTATATAAATGATAATATTTTTTATATAGTAAAATAAATAAATCATAAAACAATAATCAAGATTAAATAATAAAAAAATTAAATTCTTTTAATATATTAACTTAAGAAGTTTAAGAGATTGATTCAAGATCAATATTACATTTTTTCTGTTGACCTTTTTTCATAAAAGGTGTAGTAAGGATTAAACGCACGACTAATGTTATATCTTCCACCCCTTCAAGCTGAGACATGATACTAGACAAAGAACCACTACTTCTCTATTTTTCATATGTAATATTGGACTGTTACTTTACCCAAGCATTACATAAGTCTTGATTTTATATTGTATATGAGGATAAGTATGGGTAAGATAAAGTTTTATATGACATAAAAATATATAATAATGTTAATCCTTAAATAAATATAAATATTTAAAAAAAAAGTCTAAAGTACCATGATGTTAATGAGGATTCCATCTTAATACATGCAAATATTATACAAATATCTTTCAATCTTGATCTACCTAAGGTGTCTACTGCATCTTAATTAAAAGGGACAAAAACATGATGTTTATCACATCTATTCTTCCAAGAGAAAAGTAGTTACATTATGTTCATTACCATATCTCACCTTAAAAAGGTAAAAGATATAACCTTAGTTGCTACACTACAGTAAAACTTCCTATTAGCCACGGTTTCAACCGTGGCTAAAGTGAGGAAAAACCGCAGCTAGATTAAGTGGCCACACTTATTGTCGTTGTGGCAAGGAATGGCGTTGCTAAAAATTAGCCACAGTCATTATGTTATTTCGCTACACTTCTGTGAAATGTGGTAACATTTATTTAGCCACGATCTGTTTAATTCAGCTACAGTCGAGCCGTGGCTAAGTTTCTGATTTTGCCACACCACAACATTGGCTATGTTGCTTATTTTTCCACAATCCATCCGTGGCTAATTAAATTTATTTAAAGTTACTTTCTTACATACTCCTCTCATGATCCAAATGTGTCATTGTCTCACAATCTTTATTTTCAATAATATAATGGTAACTTTGTAATAAAATTAAATATTTGCTAGCTAATAATAATAAAATTGAATCTTATACAATTACCAAAT
>NW_017725101.1:0-1258 GCF_001865875.1 Lupinus angustifolius
AGAGAAGAAAACTCCCAACTAAAATAAACACTGAAATACGCTTTCAACATTATACTAACCCTAATTTAACAGTTTGCACCTGACAAATGTATCATTTAGACCTTTATGATGAATAGATTTTGCAGTTTGATTATTAAATTTTAAATAAAAATAATTATATGAAGACTGAATGATGATTTGACAATAAAAAAACATTTACATTGTCCATGCTCACATATTAAATAAGAAAATATGTAAAGGTTTTCTGTGTCATATGTGATTAGTCTTTGTTCCGAACACAGTTGATATATTTTTTGTGCTATTAATTGAAATCATTTTATTGTTTATTGCTTAACCTCAATTTTATTCTTTTCTAAGTTTATAATTAAGTGAGTTTTGCATATTTGCATATTACTTTGCATCATTTTTGTGTGACAGGGATCAAAAGTTGCAGTTAAAAACAAGCAAGAGGATATTAAAGCTGATCAAAGAGAGAAGATTCAATATATTGTAAGTTCAAGCAATCTTTGGTGTCCATTCTTATATTGTAAGTATGTCATAATTTTAGCGACCGGATTAGATAACTTATCTTCTGATACGAGCAGACATTAATGTAATAAATTGCAGTCACATTTCATTTGCTTTGAAACGGTCTTTAGCTTCTGTTAATATTGTAACCTTCGGTTGTAGTCGCACTTTATCGCAATTATGTTTGTGACTCAATTGTTGTGGAAATTCCAAAACCACAATAATGCAAGCACAATAATTATTACGGAGTACAATTTAAAACAGAAAAAACAATTTACATTTTAAATTGTATGTTTATCATGTTTCAAATATGTTATAACATTTTCATCCTTTCGATCTTTGCAATTTACAGCAATCAAAAGTGAGAAGATCTGTTGTAGTGCTGAGGACTTATTTTCACATGAAAAGTCAAGTGGCAGCACATGCAGCAATTCACCGTCTACAAAATCTGGGAAATTTGGACATCAATTTGCCATTAAGGGAAGATTCACCACTAGTGGTGCCAATTCAGAACGTGATTCACAGACGACGGCCAATGGTTGATATGATATTTGGTCATATCCGATTCCCTAAATAGTTGCAGAACCCTTGCCACCCACATTCATAAGCCTATTACAAAAGCTTAATTGTTGGACTTTTATATGGTTTTTTTATTTGACTTCTAAAAACTTAATTACTCTAGTTACATTATTAATGTGTATGTGTGATGGCTTTTAAGCTTTTATTCAACCTATATATTATGACTCTTCTC
>NW_017725102.1:0-17349 GCF_001865875.1 Lupinus angustifolius
ATGACTCTTCTCCTGTTTTGTTTTAATTTTTACTAGTAGTTTATGTGTGATATTTCTTGTGATTACTCTATTATGACTATTCTGGGTTATTTGTGCATGCAACTTAATTTGTGGTATAGTGTTTCAGAGAACCTAGGATCCAGCGAAATCTTCATATGTGATATACACATAGATTCATTCAGATTAAATGATCCATTATAAAAGGAATTTTTTGCCAAACTTTTTTCATTACTACATGTTTTTATTATCCTTTGTTAGCTTTTAATGCTGCATCTAATTATGTGATTTAAGCTAAAAAAAATTTATATGTGGGTTGTAGTTTAATTTGAAAATTAGAATGAGGGATTGGTCAGATGTTTAAGTGGTATATGAATAGATTATAGAGAAGTACATTGAATTCTTTCTTGTTAAGAATCCAAGCAAAAACAAAATGCTCTCATCATCATCATGCATCTAATTGTGTTTATGTGTTACATGTCATATGTAGTTTTTGTTTCTATCTGTCACATCCATCCTATAACAAAGTTGGACATTTTTTATTGATTATTGTTTATGGTCTATTTGAGAGTTTGATTTTGAGTTAAAAGAATAGAAAATTTGGTTGAATTCCTTTGATATGAATTAATAATATTTCAGTGTTAAAGCTACTGTTGTGAAGTAGTAAAAGAATCAAGCATAGAGCCAAACGAGTGGCCTAAAGCCGCTATATAGTTTTATCTGGATAGGAAAAATAAGCAGAAGTTTTCACATGATGCATAATTATAGATAGGTATTGGAAAAATAATGTTTGGATGTATGAAGGTTAACAAAAAGGTTTAAAGCTCTAAAATTTGTAGTGCAACGAGACATTTTTCATATAATAGATGCCATTAATAGGTGGGATTTGAAGGGCAGTACGAGGTTGAATTCTAGGAAGATATACGTTCAATTTAATGATCATGAACAAAATATTAATAGCTTTGGAAGAGTTTTTTGAAAATAGTTTTGGAAGAAAGATGTTGGGAGGCAAAAGGAAGTATTGGGTACCAACCCTTTCCTCTTTCTTCCTCCACAAAATCTTATGAAGTCAATTCTTTATCTGTTGTTTTTGCATAGCATGAGCTACGATGGTTGTGTTGCATTTACCTTAATTATGGAAATTTTGGGAAGTTGTAGTTGTAATTGAGGTAGTAATGCGATTGAGGAAATTTCTAAAACCATAATGATTGTGGAATATAATTTAAAACATGGTACATAAAAGCATGCACTAGGTGTATACACTGAGTAAGTATCTTAAATTATCTTCAAATTTAGTCATTTTCTCATATTATATAAAGTATTGAAGTATCCCCCTCTGGTTTTTATTTATGCTACTTGTTGACTGTTAATAAGCATGGTGATTTTAAACAAACCAAAAATTGTTTATTCCAAAGGATTCAAAACAGTATGTTCGTATCTTAAATATAGTCTGAGCAAAACCTTCAAAAAAAATATGTCTGAGTAGTTTTATAGGCCAAAAAAAGTCTAACTTTCCAAGATATGTTTCCCTCAAGTTATTAACCCTTTTGCTTTTAGACATTCAAAAATGAAACTTTTGTTTTTCCTCATATCGAACTGAGTTAATAACTTTGCTTGTTATTTGTATTAATAGGGAATGGTTTAATTTACCCAAACCTCAACCCATCCAACTACTTCAGTTTTGTATATGTGGGTTTGTAGGGCATGTTTCCCTTCAAATAAAACCCTTTAGCCTTCACTGGGTATTTTATTGGGTTGTTTTGTGGTATTGTTTTTAGCTTCACTAGGATGTGCAAAGACCTAGTTAACTATTTTTTTTTATCAGCAATAACATTTATTAATAAGAAAAAATAAGATTAGGAAAACAAATACTACTTTTATCCACAAAATCTCTAAAGATTAATAAATAAGGTGATAATTGGAATGATGCAACACACACTCCACATATGAGTAGTAAGATTCCAAAATTGTATATGTGGGCATATGTGGGTTGTATAGAGTGTTCTTCACACTTGACCATTTGTCCTCTTTACCTTTGACATATAGAGGATGATTGAGCATTGTGCATAAATGGGAGATGAACTATATAAAACCATGTGGAATGTGAAATCATCACGTCTTTAAATCAGTCTTTCTGGATCAGTCATTTTCCCCACCTTTAAATGTGAGGAGTTATAAAAGCAACCATTAAGTACCACCATTGTGGTTTACTCAGTGATGCTCTATATTTGTTTTTGCATTAAAACACATGTACTTTCCGCTAACTAGAAGCAATCCTACTCAAACCAAACTACAGGAATTTTAACTTTAGACATCTACTTAAACAAGAAGAATTCTTTAGAAATTGATTTATCCGTTTATTGGTGATGCTCTCTATATTCTCTTAGTTTCTTAGCAACCATGCAAGAAAGAAAAGAAGGGAATTGAAGAGCAAAAAGAGAAGAAAATATTGAACTTTCTTTATTGGAATTGAATTATGCACAAAGGCAAAGTCCAAAGAATTTATACAAAGGAAAATTGGTAGTTGCTTGAAACTCAAGCTACTATTTAAAGTAAAACTAATTCTAATTACCATAACCGAAAACTATCTAAGAGTGAATACCATTAACTCTTAGCTTAGGTATAAGGTAGAAAACGTGAAAGTCGGATGTGGAGTTTGGAAGAATCACCAATGTGTTGAAAGAATGATTGTTTTTATTAAGAATAATGCTCAAGTAAAGGGATTTGTTTTCCTGGAATGTTATGCTTACTGGGTATGTTAGGAATCGGAGACTTGGTGATGCGCGGAAGCTGTTTGATTTAATGCCTGAAAGGGATGTTGTTTCGTGGAATGCAATGTTGTCTGGGTATGTGCAGAATGGGTATGTTGATGAGGCGAGAGAGGTTTTTGATAGCATGCTGGAGAAGAATTCAATTTCATGGAATGGGTTGCTTGCTGCTTATGTACAGAATGGGAGGATTGAAGAGGGTCGTCAGTTGTTTGAGTCAAAATTGGATTGGGATTTGATTTCTTGGAATTGTTTGATGGGTGGGTTTGTGAATCAGGAGAGATTGGGTGATGCAAGGAGGCTTTTTGACCAAATTCCTATTCGGGATGATATTTCGTGGAATACTATGATTTCAGGTTATGCACAGGATGGGGATTTGTCGGAAGCTAGGAAACTGTTTGCGGAATCTCCTTCACGAGATGTCTTCACATGGACATCGATGTTGTCTAGATATGTGCATAATGGGATGTTGGAAGAAGCCAAAAGATTTTTTGATGAAATGCCTGAAAAAAATGTGGTTTCGCACAATTCAATGATTGCAGGTTATGTGCAATGCAAGCAAATGGACTTGACGAGGAATTGTTTGAGGCAATGCCTTTTCGGAGTATAAGTTCATGGAATACCATGGTTACTGGCTATTGCCAGAATGGTGGTATAGATCAAGCTTGGAAGTTGTTTGATATGATGCCTTAATGCGATTCTGTATCTTGGGCGGCTACCAAAGCTGGTTATGCTCATAATAGGCACTATGAAGAGGCTTTGAACATGTTTGTAGAGATGAAACGAGATGGAGAAAGTTTGAACAGGGCTACATTTAGTTGTGGTTTGAGCACATGTGCTGCTGCTTTGGAGTTAGGGAAACAAGTTCATGGGCAAGCAGTGAAGACAAGATATGAGATTGGCTGTTTAGTGGGGAATGCACTTCTAGGAATGTACTTTAAATGTGGCAGTATAGGTGAAGCTTATGATGTCTTTGAAGGACTATAAGTGAAAGATATTGTCTCTTGGAACACAATGTTAGCTGGTTATGCTAGGCATGGATTTTGCAAACAGGCTTTAACAGTATTCGAGTCAATGAAGATGGCAGGTCTTAGACCTGATGAGATTACCATGGTATTTATTGTTTCCCCCCTGACAAAGCTAGAATATATGCTTTCTTAGAAGAGTTAGATCTAAAAATGAAACTTTAGGGGTATGTTTCTTCGACAAAACTGGTTTTGCATGATGTGGAAGAGGAAGAGAAGGAACATATGCTCAAGTATCACAGTGAGAAATTAGCTATCGCATTTGGTATTCTGACTATACCGGCCGCTAGGCCAATACGCTTCATAAAAAACTTGCGCATATGTGCAGACTATCATAATGCCATCAAATACATATCCAAGATTGTTGGACGGTTGATTATCCTAAGGGATTCTCACTGCTTTCATCAGTTTAACGAGGGTACTTGTTCTTGTGGGGATTATTGGTAAGAGTGGAGATATGGCGAAAATTAACCTTATAGATAGTTATTTGATGTACTCTCTAGGCCTATTGATATCTGATTGAAGCACTGAGAGGTGCATTATGGTTGCCATGTTCAATATGGAATTATTATTCATGTGAATGAATCAATCTCACAAAGGGTTATCCGAAAATTCGGGCAACTGGGACAACTTCAGAATGACAAAGATGTATGATCATATGATGGAAGGTTGAAATCTATCATCTCATTGAATTATATCACAGAATACAAATCACATGGAATTTACAAAGATTGCACGAGATGCAAAGAATAATTCAGTAAGCTGAATTATCAGATAGTTAGAAAAATGCTTCAATGAAATATATGGCAACTCGTGAATGTACTGATTCCCATTATAAACAGAATACAATGTGATTTATGCCTTTATATATTTCTTTTCTTTACTACCAAGTTATAGTGATGTTGAATTATTCAGTGCAATTTTGGGTGTTTTTTCTTACACAATTTGTTTTTTCTTTCATTTAAGTTATCGTTGATTGTAGATTTATTATTATTTATTATTTCAGTTTTTATTGAGTTTTATTTATTTGTCGTGTAAACATATATATTATTTTTAAATATGTTGTCGACTACTTTTTATTAATAAATTTGGAATAATTATTAGTTATGAATATCTTGTGACTGGATTTTTTTTGGGTTGACTATGAATCAGTTGCACTAAAAGCTTATTCTTGTGATGATATATTATTAGGGGTCACCTAAATGTTTGCACCAACAAATTTATAAGTTTAATCAGGATTGACTTGACTTGAAAATTGTTCATTTTTACATCAAAACGTTTAAAAGGAGGAGGAACACTTTAAAAGCAGAAGACAAGGAAGAACAAAGGATTGGATTAAAAGAAATTTGATTTGGTTATCTTTTTTATATGAAAAAGAATTTGATTTTAATATAACACCTTTACTCATATCACAGTCATGGAGCATGAATCTCTTAGATAAAATAATTAATCTTAGGTAAAAGTACATAAAGACCCTAAATTATATATTTTTTGCAAATATGCAAATGAATTATTTTTTCGTCTGATTATTCATTAAACTTTAATTTAGTGTAGTTGTCCCTGTAGAAATATATTATTAAATTATACATAAACAATAACAAAATTGGTACAATAATACTATTAAATATAAAAAATTAAAATAAAATTAACAATCGAAATTAAAAAAGTGCATTGATTAAAATTTTCTTTGCTGTTAATTTAACATTATCTTTATACGAAACCAATTTTACTAGTAGATAAAGTTTACGGAATAATTTGATGAAAAAATAGTTTGTGGTGCTTATTTACAAAGAGAATAAAGTATCTAATATATCCTAATACCAGGAGATAACTTATATAATATAATCAGTGAAAGTATGACATTAGTATAGATTTTCTCTTAATTTTATATTCTTTACATTTAGTTTTTGTCTATCTCTTAGTTTTTTCTCTCTCTTCTTACTATACCCTCTCTTAGTTTTTTTCTCAATTCTTATTGTCCCCTCAGGCCTCAACCCATCTAATTGTAAGATCATGAAAAAAAATGTAGTCATTGATTATGTAAAAATTGTATATATGGTGTGTGGGTCATTTGTCATTCAAATTTAATAATTACTGATTTTTCAAAAAAATAATAATAATATAAATGAATAGTAGAAGATATGTTGATTATGTATAAATTTTTATATTCACAGTGCATAATGGTTTAGTATGATTGTTTGACAAATAAGATGTTGGTCTAATGGTTTAAATGCTAATAGATTAACAAATGAAGATCATTTGTCCCAAGATTTGGTGTCTCATCATGTATCAATCCTATGAAGAAGTGCCAACTAGTTATTAACAAGAAAAAAAATCATAAAAGCAGAAATTTTTTTTTTTACTTGTTGTAATATAATGTGATTAGCTTGAGATATTGAGACATGAATTTTTTGGGACATGTAATCCTCATCATAGGTTCTCAAGTATCAAATTAAACTTGATTAAATATTCAATTGATGAGAATCACCATTGTTGAATGAGATATAACACCCATAAAGAAATTCATCATCATCTCCTTTGATTTTCTGGAAGATTTGGGTTACATAAATGTTTATGGTAAAGTTGATGCACATGGTTGAAATTTTTTGGAAAATATATTGATGATTGTTTTCAAATGTTAAATTATTATTGAAATTATATTACTAGTATGAAATTTAAATAATTAATGTTAATTCCTATTATTATAAATTTACAGTATTCCCTTCTGTCCTAATATCGGTATACGATGAATATAGTTGATTAATACATATTAATATACACACAACTATGTAAGGTTTTTAAATTATTAACATATTTTTTTTATATTATTAAGAGTATTTTGTACTTTTTTGAGTAAAGAATTAATCTCTTGACTGCATCTCTCAACAAGTGTCGCTCCCAGGAACCGAACCCAAAAAATATTATTAACATAGGATCTAACATTTTGTTATTTAACTGTTTACTCAAAAATAAAAGTAATATACATGAATGATGTATTCATCGTATAAAAATTGTAGACTCACAAGATATAGATGTTAAACTCTAATTAATATAGTTAACTTACATAAAAAATCATGTTTATTTACTCTTTATATATATTTCAATTAAATATCAATAATATACCCCATAAACAATCTCTCTTATTATGAAGAAGGTGTTAATCTAGTGGGGTAAAGCCACACTAAATTCCTAAGATCGGTGATTTGATTCATGTGAGCAATATTTATTGGGAGAGACAGTCATGAACCCCGAAAGAGATTAGTTCATTAACGAAAAAGGTGAGAGGACATTCTTAATAGTACCAAAAAATAAGAGTAGTTATTAGTGTTAAAGACATAATTGAAAAAAAATTATATTAATTTTTCTTGAATTTCCATGTGAACACATAAATAAAAATAATAATCGAAAGAGACAAATTATAGGGAGAAAGTGAAGTGTATTAATGTTATTTTTAAATTGCAATATTAGTGACATTGTATTATGAAAAATATTAGTACACTCTTATTTTGGAGTTTTTTAAGTTGTCGGGAGCGTTTAAGTTTTTTCTTCATATTTTCTCTTATTGAATGTTGTTTAAAACATTAGGATTCTGAAAAACTTGTGACACTCATACCAATATTAAATAAGATTAAATTATGTGTTCAAATATAATAAGATTAATTTTTTTGGAAAGAGTAATATTAAATAAGAAAATATTAATGTTGTAGTATTTTTTATAAATTTAACTATAATAAGATTAAATTAAAATTTTGTTTCCTTATACAGAGTAATATTAAACAAGAAAATATTAATTTTGTAATATTTTTTAAAATAAATAAATTTAACTATTTTATTTGTCCGTGTAAGTCGGTTAAAATTGTTATAATAAGAACTAATAGAAATATCAAGTATTATTATTCAATTTCAGATAAGAACTTATTAGGTTAGAGATTGAACACTAACAAAATTCAAAGTTAAAAATTATGACTCAATTATTTTATGGAAGATAAATGTGTTTATTTCGTTTCATGTTTTTCCATTGAAAACTAACAAAAATTAGAAGTATTATGACTATTTCTTTAAACTATAGAGATAGAGAATTATAATTTAATAATAGATACTAATAGTAATTTTGGCAACATTACCCCAACCACTTAGATGATCTGAAATGGATCTTTCCCTATGCTTTAGTTTTGTTGTTTTTTCTTTCGATGTAGCAAAAAAAAACTACTTAGATTTTGAGGTAAACTTGGATGCAATAATTATAAATGCCACGAAACAATATTTATTGGTTGAGTCACGACCAGACCGCTCTCTTCAAGACGTTTGGTGACATTGCCCAAAATGTACAAACATACTATCAATCACGACATCCTCAGGATAAAACAATCCAGATCTTTGCTATCGAATTCTTACTGCACCATAAGAACCAATCACGAATACACCCACCATAATATGGCTACCAGTGTCAATTCTCAAAATTCCCATAATATGACTAACAATACCAATTCTCGAAATTCTCAGAATATGGCTACCCGTGCCAATTATTTTCCCACAATCTGACTATCAATATCAGTTCTCAAAACGCCCATAATATGGCTACATGTGCCATTCTTTTTCATCAATACTGATTATCACTGTCAGTTCTCGAAATTCCCACATTTTGGCTAATTGTCTCAATTCTAAGTATCACAAAAAGAAAGAGGAGGAAGTTTAACAGAAATGCGTCGGTGAAAAATAAAGAGAGAGAAAGAAAAAGTTGAAGGAATGCGCATTCAACTTGGGGTCATTTATAAAGAATGGAGAAGACCTCTATTTATAACATGAGATTTTTTCTAAGTTCCTCATCTCACCAATGTGGGACTTGGGAGTTGTTTTTTCAGAACTTATATGTGGGATTTGTGAGTTTTTTAGATTTTACACCCAAAATTTCTCACTAATGACATTCAACAATCCAAGTTCCAACAATCCCCACTTGAAATTAAAAAATAATTTCCGAGAATTTATGTGGTCTCAATATGATTGTGCATAAACAAAGGTGTCATTCGACTTGAACATTGTGTTTTAAAAGGAACACATAAATCTTCCAAAAGATAGGTTAGCTATTGAACTTCACATGAAGCAATAGCTAAAGCACGATATTCAGCCTCAGATGATGATCTAGAGACTGTGTTCTGTTTCTTTGATTTCCAAGAAACCAAGGAATCACCTAAAAACATGCAAAATCTAGAGATGGACTTTCTAGTATCAGGGCAAGTGGACCAATCAGAGTCATTGTAGTATGTTCATTCTCATATCACTTCACAACTTGCTATTACTCATTGAACCTATTTCCTGGGATCTCCAGTCAGTTAGGTTGGGTTACCATCATGAGTGATCATCGTTCTAAGGGAAATAGTCTCATACTCTTAGTAGTATTATGGTCTTTCTCTCTAGCTAGCCGTTTTCATCAAAGGATCTGCTAAGTTATTCTTAGTGCGTACATGATCCACTCTAACAGCTCTTGTAGAGAGTAACTCTCTAATGGTGTTATGTTTATAACGAATTTGTCGTTTCTTACCGTTATAAAAGCGGTTCTCAATTTTTGAAATAACTGTGGTACTATCACAATGGATCAACATAACTGTTATTAGTTTTTCCCATAGGGGAATGTCTGTAAGCAAGCTTCTCAGCCAACTTGCTTCTTCACTAGCTGTTGCTAGTGCTATCATCTCAACTTTTATAGTTGATTAAGCTAAAATAGTTTGTTTCTTGTTAGACTCTAGATAGTCCATCTAATTATTTATGGCTTCTTGCCACAAATTAGCATCCAAAGAATTCAAAACTTCTTGGAAAGTTGATTGATTCTCCTCAAATATATAGACAATATAATCAGATCTATACTCTCTAATAGTTGTTACTCTCTTATTTCTTCTATGTTCTATTTCAAACCTTTCATTTTTATTATTATCTCTAATCACATGTATATGACTAGTTGATGTGCCCCCGCTGTTCCTCAATTTAAAAGAGAAATTCTTTTTCGTTGAAATCATCATCATTAGACTCAATGATTATTTTCGTGATAAGTTCATAAAACATGTGCATCTTGCTTTTTACAACATACCCATTGAATACACATTCATAGGCTCTATGAGTTTAACTCTCTAAGGACATACCATCAAAAATGATTTCATGAGCAATTCTGTGTATCTCATTAGACTGAGACTCTACTGATTTATCATCAGTCATCTAATACTTGAGGTAGCGGCTAACAACATACTTTTTAGTCTCATCTTCCTCAGTATCATATATTTATCTCAAGTGCATACCAAATTAATTTGGCAAACTTGTATGAGATGTAGTTATCACAGAGACAATCAGGCCACCCATTCAAAATGAAGTTATTACACAAGTAATCACTTTCATTCTAGAGAGCTATTTCAATAGTCAATTTATTCATTTCCTCTTTTTCAGCTTTTTTCAACATCACTGTGATATCGGTTTTCAGAATGTGGGCAACTTTTGTCATAGTGAGGAAAAAATTTATCTTATGTTGCCACCATTTGAAATTTGTCACATCAAACCGAAATGGTTTGTTTAGGTCAAAGTTGTTCGATCCAGTAATATTATCTAAAAATGTCATTGTACTAGAAACGTCTTAAAATTATTGTCACCTTAGCTTGCAACAATTATAAATGGCACAAAATGATACTTACTGGCTGAGTCACGACTGAGTAGCTGTCTTTAAGGCGTTTTGTGGCACTGCCCAAAATGTGCAAGAAAACTATCAATCACGCCATCCCTAGGATAAAACAATTCAAATCTCTAATATCGAATTCTTACTAACATTGTAAGAACCAATGTCGAATACACCCGCCATAATATGACTACTAGTGCCAATTCTCGAAATTTCCACAATATGGCTAATAGTGTCAATTCTTGAAATTCCCACAATTTGGCCAGTGTCAATTCTCGAAATTCCCACAATATGGCTACCTGTGCCAATTCTTTTCCCACAATCTGACTACCAATGTCATTTCTCGAAATGCCCACATTATGACTACTCGTGCCAATTCTTTTCCCTCAATAATGACTACTAGTGTCAGTTCTCGAAATTCTTGCAATTTGGCTGCTTGTGTCAATTCTTAGTACCATAGAAAGAAATGAGGAGAATTTTGCTGGAAATGCATCAACGGAAAATAAAGAGGGAGAAAAAATTTGAATGAAAACACATTCAACATGGGGCCAATTATAATGAGGGGAGAAAACCTCTATTTATAACATGAGATGTTTTTCAAGTTCCTCATCTTTCAATATGAGACTTGAGAGTTGTTTTTTGAAAACTCTTCTATGTGGAACTTGTGAATTTTTTAGATTTCACACCCCAAAATTTCCACTAATAGCATTCAACAAACCAAGTTCCAACATCTATAATTTTGTAATTTGCAAATGTTTTGCTACAAAAATAAATTTATTTGTCACTGAAGCGGTCTATACTAAGTGTAATAATAATTTGGACCATTTTTTTCACTAATAGCTAATTTTTTGGTGTACTCATACGGATGGAGATCACCTGTTCCACACAGTGTCACACTTCATGTCCCAAGCTAATCATAATGCTTTGTTTTATTACTTTTTGTTTTTAAATTTTTTATTTTATCCACATGTTAATATATGATTTATTTGAGACAGAGAATATGGCACCATTGGGAACAGGTGATCTCCATCCTACTCATACCTAACTATTCAAATTTATTTAAAGAATAGATTATTGTCTCATAGTGTAAAGGAAAAGAGATGTTATTCTTATTCATCATTAACCATGATAAACATGGCTTTATATAAGGGTATAATCAGGTAGCTTAAGTTGCAAGAAACAAAGCTAACAATCTCCTAACCCTCATAACTAACAAAACTAACTTATACAAAATGATAAACACATGTGTAAAATAATAAACACATGTGTCAAAATAAAGATGCTCAGCTACAATTCTATTCTTCTAGATTATTACAAACATAATGCATAATTGAGTCATGTGCCAAATGCTAAGACACTTTGCCAAGACAGAGTGCATGAATGGCTTGGTGCTTTTGCTAATGTGCCTTGGTGCAATGTTGACTGATGCTTCCTACAGAGTCTGATGCTATGAGTGCACCAAGTCTGGTGCACTAGATGCGCCAAGCTAGGCCAATATTGATGCCTCTGATGCGCCAAGTTCGTGAACTTGATGCGCCAAGCCAGACCAACTCTAATGCTCCTGATGCGCCAATTCTGGTGCTCCTGATGCGCCAAGGCTGGTGCTCTTGATGCGACGAGCCTCACCGAGATCCTGATGCTGCTGATGCGCCAATTATGATGCTCCTAATGCAGGATTAGCAAGACTGAATAGAAACATGATCCTGCATTATGTTTATTAATGACCTTTATAAGAAAGGTTAGTTAAATCAAGTTAAATCTATGATATATCGTATATACTTAACATTAAACACAATCTAAATATGATGCGAGGACCTAGTAATTACCTATGATGGTTGTGAGGATGAGGTGGTCTTAGTGTTGATGAACCAGTTTGATGAAGATTAGTATGGATTCTGGTAAACCTGCTACTTCTCTTCCATCATTTGGGTTCAACAGTCAACTCTACAACATTCTTGGTTTAAGACAATGTTCTAAAAATTGTGGCCTAATCTATAAATTTTGGTGTTTTTGTTATAGAACAACAATTTTTTAATGATGCTAATAATCTAACAGTATCACAATGATTGTTCTTCACATAATAAGAATAATTTTACTCTATTCTCCTGTGATATTCTTATTTCCTGAGTTTTTCTTCTTATTTTCTTAGCAAATAAAAATAATTGTTGGTGAAGAGAGGTAACATTTATTTATTGTAATAATTTATCTATTTTATACATTTTATTTATCTTTTAATTTACTATGTTGTAATTTCTGTTAGGTATCAGTGGTCTAGGAACACCTAGAGGGGGGGTTGAATATGTGTAGCTGTTAACAATTACTGCTTCTTGATCAAAAGCCCAACTGCTGGAAAAACAGTCCAGTTAATCGATTAACAATAGGGTTTAATCGATTAACTATTGTACAGAATAGAATGACTAAACAGGAACACACAATTGAACAAATATACATCAGATATTTTTATGCACAAATATTAAGCATATGTCACTAAACAAATATCCAAATTTTCAATTACAGATTCAATTTATGAAGGCAGGAAACATAAAGAATATAAAGAGAAAAAGAACAGTGCAAAAAGGATTTTTATCCTGGTTCGTTTGCAGTCCACTGCAAACTACATCCATGCCTCCCCTTCTGGATCAGGGAGTTTTTCTTTCTTCACAATATTGAATTAAGGATACAAATACCAATTCAATTACAAGCACATAGGACGCTCCCTTCTTGAAATCTAGGATATCTAAAATTTGGTTTGACTCTACCCTTTCGCCTCTTGAGAAAACCTTTCTTGCGAACTAGCCCCAACCAAGAATCTTATCCTAAAATCAAGACCTCCCTGGCTTGGTAAAGAACTTCAATCTCTGTGGTGATATCACACCAAGAGACAAATCCAGACTACACAAAAAACACGTTAAACATCAAGGTATACTAAGCACAGAAATGCTTAAAATATTACAAGATAAAGAGTTAAAGATTAACCCTTATTATAATCACTTAAGCCATCAATATAAGAGTGAGTTAATAAATATCAGTATACAAATGATTTCTTTCTATCAAAATCTAATGCATGATCATGTGAGCAATATAAGAATGGATATGAAACTATGCAAAAACAGAAAGCATGTCATAGCAGAAACAGCATAACTTCTCTTCTCACACATGCAACTCTCTTGCAGAAAAATAGTCAAATACGTATGCAAAATGCTCTCTAAACAGCCTATAGCATAGAATGCAATGCTATGGGTTTCTGAGTGAAGCCTTGTATTTATAGCATGGAGAATAAGTTGTTTCATCCATTACAAAAACAGTTAAGCAGTTATAACAGCAAAAACATATTTCAGTTACAACACATAACAGACTAGTTAATTGATTAAGACTTCCATTTAATCGAGTAACAAACCAACAGAATGACACAGAAATCAGTTAAAAAAGAAAACACATATTCAACAGAAAATAAGTTAAGTTAATCAATTAAGTTACCATGTTAATCGATTAACTGGAACATTTATGCATATGTTTCAAATGGCAAACTTCTCATATCTTATGCACAATAAACATACATGCTTTACCAATTATATTGTGCCTAATATGCACATATAACATGTATGATAGATGCATGAACATACAATTAACTAGATGATGTATCTCATGAATATGATAGTTCAATTAAGATGGCTTAAGAGACTAGCATCTAGGTTTACCTAACCTATACTCAATTACTACGGCACACATCCCAGACTACTTAGATTATAGACTGAATTTATATCCTAGTATATACATGACCAAATGAGCATAAGGCCTATTGATTTTTTAGCCTTCTTCAAGCTTTGTTAAACCCTTGTCTTCATCAAAACATAGGCAAAGACATGCTAGTGCTATCCTTGACACTTTGCACTTTCAATATTCCCTTTTTTTATGATGAAAAACACTTCATCAAAATTCTTCAATTATTGATGGATAAGCTTGGTGATGGTTTTGCTATGATGATTTTGCAGTGAGATTGACTTTCAGAGTTAAAGCGGTTAAAGCGCATTTGAAATGTATTGTCGGAATCTTGATATAACAACCTGCAAAACTACTATACAAAATCTGCAAAATATATAACACAACAAGCAACCTTTCTCCCCCTTTTGACATTATCAAAAATATAAATGTATTCAATTCTAGTCAAAAGTTAGGAGAGTTATTATGGTTAAGACAGACTGAAATTAATCAATTAACCTTGGGTTTTGAACCAATTAATCAGCTATTAAGAAGCTTGAACAAATTCACAATTTTTACATCATTTAATCAATTAAGAGTATCTTGTTAATCGATTAAAATGACAGTAGATAGACAAAGAGCAGTTTGAATGACAAGAGGGGTTATGCATAAGCAAATCAAGCATGGAATGATTACGCATTTGATATATTTAATCAGTTTACAATAGGGATAATCAGTCAACATAATTACATACACCACTCATGATCAAGATTTATTGCAAACAAGGTGAAGAGCTATATGCAACATAATTAATCAAACAAGTATTAAACGCGATAATTCGAAATCATATTCTTCAAAAGCAAAACAGTAGATCAACAGTAGCTATGAGTTATTACAATCCAAATAAAACAGTAAAGCACCACAAAACATAAGATCTCAAGAGGAAACAGGATCAACAAAGTCCATTAGCTAGGAGGACTAAACTAAGGCTCTAAGGGTTCCTATCTAAGGATGAGATGGAGGATTCTGGTTGTTAGTAGTTGACAAGCTACAACCACCCTTGATGAAGACACTCAACTTGTTGAAGTCAGCAATCATTCTTTTATTGTGAGACTCAGAAGCAGATTGAATATGGTTCCGCAAGGATTGGTAATAGTTGTCAATGTATGCATTCTGAGGTTCCTCAAAATGTTCCAAATCTGTATGATATGAATCCTTGAGAGACTGAAAATGGAGGTTCGTCCTATTATTGAGACGTTGTTCCATAGCTTCAATATAAGCTTGTCCAAACGCAGGTTTTTGTGATGCATGTCCTGAATACTCCCCCTGAGTTGCAGCAAATGGCTCTTGATTCATGTCTTGATCATCTTCACCGGAAGGATCAAGATTGGCATTGTTGAAGTCCTCTTGATATTGCCAAGTGTTGCCATACTTATAGATGCCCATCTTGTGAATTAAAGTCTCACCAATCAAGTGATCCTTGTTTGAGCAGTCCGTAACCATAGTATCCTCAATGTTAATGTGAAGGTAGTCAATTATATGGGATATGAAGATACTATACGGAAGTAGCCTTGATTGAGAGACTGAGACGCTATACATGACCTTTAAAATTTCATCAGGCTAGTTTATCATGATGTTTTCCTTCACATCAAACATAAACCTCAAATCATTCACGGTGGGTTGTGCATGATTTTTCTTTCTCTGAATCAGTACGTAGGCAATCAAGTAGTGTAGGAGTCGGTTTTCAATGGAGAATGACCCAGCTTTGGTCAATTCGCCTTGGACATAAAGTTGAGGTCTACGCAAACATGACTTATACATTTCAACAACATCGAATGAGTTGTCGTTTGCCCAACCACAATCACTTAGACTAGCACCAAAAAAAGCTATACCACCCACATTCATAAAAATTTCTTCGTTAATCTCAAACAGTTTTCCAGCTATCATAGACCAATATTTCCCATCTTTGTATCTAAAATTTGTGTAATACTCCCTAACTAGAGCAGGGTAAATATTACCTTTCAATTCCAAGAAGGGGACAGCCCCTTGAGCTTGTAAACCATGAGAAAATTTAAAGTTCTGTTCAGCAAGCCACGTTACATTCGCAAACCGGATATAGGTGGGTTTTCTTCCCTGAAATGTTTGCAACCGGGTTTCTTATAGAATTAGAGAATAATATGGGTCCCCGCGGTTCTGCCTTGGTTGTGGAGGAGGCACTGCTTTTGGAGCACGCGAAGGACGTTGTGCGGTTGTCTTGATTCTCTTTCCATGTTCTTTATCCATAGTAAATGAACACTAAATCGTGATGGAGGCTTAAATGAGGGTTTAGGGATAAACCTAGGGTTATGTTCTGAATTTAGGGAAAAACGAATGCTTGGAATTTGGAGATGAGGGAAAGGGTTTAAGGAGGGAAAAGGCAGTGGGGTGATTCGGTTCAGGGCTAGGATTGAGGTTAGGATGATGTTGGACTTGTTCCTCTGAGATTTGAGAGAAAAGGGGATGAATGGTGTTTTGAAATAATTCGAGAAACGCTTATGTTCCAGTTATACTGATGTCGTTAATCGATTAAAAACATCTCTTAATCGATTAAACATGAGCTGAAAGTGATAGTTTTGAAAATTTTCCCCAGGTAATCGATTAAATGAGTTACTTAATTGATTAAATGCATTAGTTTCAGAGTTTTGGATGATTTTAAAGGCATGCTAGGATTTCAAACTTAATTGTATGATTTGATGTATACGATATCACACATATTTAGAGCATTTAAGCACAAAATCATGGATTTATGAGATGGGATCATGAGCATTCAATCATCATTTACAAAGCATTAAAGGAGGAGATCAGGCAAGGCAAAAAAAAATTAATCTAGATATTTTTCATCAAGAATTTCTAGTTCTCTTCGAAGAACATAGAATGTATCTCGTGAGAGGGGCTTGGTGAAAATATATGCTAGTTGTTTAGTTGTTTCAACAAATTCTAAAACACAGTCACCTTTTTGGACATGATCGCGCAAGAAATGATGCCTTATTTCAATATGCTTAGTTCTAGAATGCAAAACGGGATTCTTGGAGAGGTTAATGGCACTTGTGTTATCACATTTAATAGGGATCTTTTCTAAGATAAGCCCAAAGTCCTTAAGTTGCTGCTTCATCCAAAGGATTTGAGCGCAACACACGCCTTGACAATGTATTCCGCTTCAGCGGTG
>NW_017725103.1:0-895 GCF_001865875.1 Lupinus angustifolius
AAACATAATATCGGGGTGGCTAGCAGTTAAATATAATAATGAGCTGATTATCCCACAATATTTGGTTATCTCAATCGCTTTTCCCTTTTCATCTCTGTCCAGATAACATGCAGATGCCATAGGTGTAGATGCATCCTTACATTTTTCCATCTCAAACTTCTTCAATAGTTCCTTGCAATACTTCGACTGATGGATGAAGATGCCACTTTCCATTTGTTTGATTTGAAGTCCAAGAAAGAAGGTCAGCTCACCCATCATCGACATCTCAAACTCCCCCTACATCAACTCAGAAAACTCCTTACAAAGGATGTCATTAGTAGATCCAAAGATAATATCATCAACATATATTTGTACGAGTAAAAACTGATTATCAGATCTACGGATGAATAGAGTAGTGTCGACCAAACCTCTTTCGAACCCTTTTCCTAGAAGGAACGAACTCAATCTATCGTACTAGGCTTTGGGAGCCTGTTTTAGGCCATAGAGGGCCTTCTTGAGTTTATATACATGGTTCGGGTATTTGAAGTTTTCAAACCTAGGTGGTTGGTCTACATACACTTCCTCTTGAATATATCCATTTAAAAAGGCACTTTTAACATCCATTTGAAAAAGTTTAAAGTTCATGATTGATGCAAATGACAGGAGCTTCCTAATGGCCTCAAGTATGGCTACAAGAGCGTAGGTCTCATCATAATCGATGCCATCCTCCTGGTTGTAGCCTTTGGCCACTAGTCGAGCCTTATTTCTAATTATTAAGCCAGACTCATCTAGCTTATTACAGAAGACCCATCTTGTGCCAATAACAGAATGATCTTTTGGTTTGGGGACCAAGTCCCACACATTGTTTCTCTCAAACTGGTTTAGCTCTTCTTGCATAGCTATACCCCAGTGTACA
>NW_017725104.1:0-2403 GCF_001865875.1 Lupinus angustifolius
CGATAGGCATTTCCTGATGTTGCTCTATTTCTTTTTGCTCTACTTCTTGTTGGATTTCTTCTATGTCCTAGTATGGTACCTCTTCAAGTGTACCTGAAATATCATCAGAAACGACCTTTCTCTTCTCTTTTGGAGAAGATTCGTCAAAATGGACATGAATAGACTCTTCTACTTGCATGGTATATTTGTTAAACACACGATATGCTTTGCTATAAAGTGAATATCCTAAAAATATGCCCTCATCAACTTTTGAGTCAAACTTTCCTAAATTTTTGTTTCCATTATTCAAAATAAAACATTTGCAGCCAAAAGCATGAAGATGAGCAATATTTGGTTTTCGACCTTTAAAAATTTCATAAGGAGTTTTTGAAGAAGTAGGTCTAAGTAATATTCTATTAATTACATAGCATGCTATGTGAACTGCATCAGCCCAAAAATACTTTGGGACCTTGCTTTCATTTAGCATGGTCCTTGCGAGTTCTTCTAGAACTCTATTTTTCCTCTCAATAACTCCATTTTGTTGAGGGGTACGAGGTGCTAAGAACTGATGCATAATACCATGTTTATCACAGAATTTATTAAATTTATGATCCTCGAATTCTCTGCTATGGTCGGATCGAATGTAAATAATTTTTAGGTTGGACTGGTTTTGAATTTGCTTGGCCAGACATTTAAAATATTTATAGGCATCGCTCTTTGATGCTAAAAATAAAGTCCAAGTGAATCTAGAAAAGTCGTTGTCAATAACTAAGGCGTAATAGCTTCCACCAAAACTCATAATTTGTGATGGTCCAAATAAGTCCATATGGAGAAGCTCCAATGGTCTATTAGTGGATAACACATTCTTTTTATTAAAAGAATTCCTGACTTGTTTACATTTCTGACACATGTCACAGAAATCTTGAGTTTTAAAATCGAGTTTTGGAAGACCGATTACTAAGTTATTTTTCGATAATTTTTCTAAATGCTTCAGATGTATGTGAGGGACTGATAAGTGCCAAACATACCTAAAAATCATACACTTTTATGGCAGTTATCTTAAGCATAATTGAGAAAAAGCAACTTAAAACAATACTTTTTGTTTAAAATATCACAATTTGGTATATTTGTGTTTGTATTGCCTTTTTATGTATTTTGTAGGAAATAAAATGAAGAAAAGAAGAGAAATGATTCATGGTCAAAAAGCAACAAAAGTCAAGAAAATCAAGGTGCTCAACCAGGCAGCTGAGCATGGAACAAGCCCCGCCGAGCTGACCTGCCTGACCTGGCCACCTGCTTGACCTAGCCACCTGCATGACCTGGACCAAAACTGCTCAACCAGGCAGCTGAGCGGACTTAAAGCTTTTACTTTTCTACTTAAATTTTATTCCTTAAGGAGATATACATTTATTTTGTAACACATAAAAAAGAGTATTTAAAGATGAAAGCATAAATATTTAACCATTAAATAGTATTTCAATTTAAGGAAATAAAATAAAAATATTTTTTATTTATTTATTTAGTTGATACCTATTTATTGTGTTGGTCAAAAACATTTATTTAAGGTGATAAAGGTAAAATTTAATCATTAAATGATTTTATATTTATTTTAAAGGAATAAATAAATAAATTATAGAATTATTTATTAAGGTAGTAATTTTCTTTAGTGAAAATATTTATTTACACGTGATCAGACAAACATTCAAATAAAAATATTTTGAGTTTATTTGGCAATTAAAAAAACTAATTTCGGAGGTGACTAAGCTACTTGGTCAAGGGACCAAACCCATGTTGAAGGATTTGGTCAGATGCTGAGCGGTCTAGCTCACTAGCTCAACGGTAAGTTTATTCTTTAAAGTTAAAATAAAATAATCCTTTACGGAAGAAACAAATATATGGATAGAAAGTAAAAAAATATTTAACTTCATATTACTTTTTATGAAAACTATATTTTTTAATTTAAAAAGTACCTTAAATAAGATAAAATGTTCATTGCAGTTCAATAAACTTAAAATATTTAAACAATAAATGTATCTTTATTTTTAAGGTAAGAAAAATAAAAGTTGTAATATTTAAATAATTTTAACTTAAAAAATAAATCTTTTTAAACAAAAATATTTATATTTTTAAACCACTTTACCTTTTCCTTAACTTGTTTTTGGTTTTTCATTTACCATTTTCCAGCTGCTGTAGCACACAATATTTTAGAAAAAACTCTCTTTCTCCTCGTGACTCATGTATTGTGTCGCTTTCCTTCGCTATATAAATGTACGTTATAGGATATTCCTAATTACCGAATTTACCCTATTTTCTCTCTCACTCCTTTGATCAGTCTCTCTCTCCATGGACTCTTACTCATCCTCGATCCTTTCTTCTTCTCCCCCTCACCGCCATGTCAAGGCCTACCCCAATGTCAACATAATC
>NW_017725105.1:0-2629 GCF_001865875.1 Lupinus angustifolius
CATAAGAACTTGTCTAAGTAGTTCAAACTCAAAAAGATGATGAGAAATATATTTTCCTTATTCAAAAAGATTTTGTTTCCTCAATAATTTGTTAATATTTAGTTCTATGTTTTATCATTTACTTGTTTATATCCAATTCAATACAAAATCAATCAAAAAATTTTTAAACTTGACTCAAAACCTAAAATACTTGAAGGAGAAGAATATTCTCATTATGGTTAAAAGATCCTACAAGTTCCCAATTGCTAGACCTGACAAACCGATGTCACTTTCACTATCTTCCTCCTCCTTCGTCTCGAGGGGACATGATTGTATGTCAAAGCCCAATCCTGATTCGAAGTAGACTCCTCAATTGGAGCAGAATGTTGAGCCCAAATCAACTCAACTTGGGTTGAATGACGAGTGTGAATTTAGTAGTAGTGTTGTTGGTGCTACTATTGAAGTGATGAAAACGAGTCAGAGTCGTTCGTTGAAGGTTTTTGGTGAGGGAGAAGGGGTGAGTTCAACGTTGAGACTCGCAAATAGGAAAAGGGTTCATCGTCCTCCAGCGAAGTATCAATATTTTTTGAGTGTGGACTTAATTTCTGACGACCACGAGCAGAGGCCAAGGCGCCCATTGAAAGCCCATTTGAAGCCCATTGCCATTTCATGTATTTGGGTGCGATTCAGATGATTTGTAGTGCAACTAGGTATTTGTAGTGCAACTAAGGCGCCCATCGAAAGCCCATTTGAAGCCCATTGTCGTTCCCTCTGCTACTCGTAGTAATGATGGTGGTGTCCCTCCCCCTGCCGATGCTCATGAGCTTGCTCAATTGCCATCGAACTTTGTACCCATTGGTTCTCCCAAGCCCCGGGGGAGGCCTAAGAAGAATGTTGTTGCATCACCATCTATTGCAGGTGGTTCTGCTGCCTATGGTGGCTGTAAGAAGCCTGCTATGGCGAGGAAGCCAATGAAGAAATCCATAGAACATAACGAAAATGAAAGTATCCATCTTTCAACAAATTGACACTGTTGTCAGGATGATTTGTTGAGAGGAGAAAACTCCCAACTAAAATAAACATTGAATAAAGTTTCAACAAAGACACGTCTATGCCAAAGCCAGATGTCATCTGCTTTTGAAATAAGACATTTTGTGAAAAGGAAAGTGACTTCCTCCAGATTAACCGTATAAATATTATTTACTCGATGCCCGAAAAATTTAACGTTATTAGATAATTCATAACGAATGATACAGGACACATTAAGATCCGTACTAGATTTTATTGCCTAAATTAAATATACTAGTTTTCAATTATTACCCTCTTTAATTTTGGAAATACATGCATTAAAAATAGTTTGGCCCGAATGAAAAAATTATTTACTCGATGCCCGAAAAATTTAACGTTATTAGATAATTCATAACGAATGATACAACAGTCAGAATCAAAAGACACAGTGTAACCTTTGTCACATAATTGGCTTATACTCAATAAGTTGTGTTCCAAACTTTCTACGTAGAGAATGTTCTCGATGATCATTTGTATTAACTATTTGCAGATGGAAAAAATTTGTAATATTTTTTTACTTGTAGTTTTTTTTTTACATTTGAGTAAAACATTACTAGTTGTAATAATTTGAGTAAAACATCGAACACTAATATTAATTTTTCTTGGGTGGACTTAGGAGTGAAGGTGATAGTAAATGAAAATATCTTAGGATGATGTTTGATGAAATCTTATGAATTTTATGTGTGTCTCTTATAACTGATGAATGGATTATGCAATTTTATTAAGTGAATTTATGGATTTATAGAACTTATGTACAATTTGTATGTCAATGTTTTCATGTGATTTGCAATTAATTTTTGTTCGCAATACACTTAATATTTTTTTCTGATGTGAATTTAAGTCATTGTATGGTTGTTGCTTGAAATTCATTTGTTTTTCTTTTCTAAATTACGACCTTTCTTACCCAAGCATAAACACCACTGGTATCCCATATTTCCTGATATAACAGGAGTGAGTAGTATGACCATAAGTGCCACAATAATGACATGTAGGGACTCTTTTTGGTTTATTTGAATTTCTATATTGACGTGTTAGAGGTCTCCTATATGGTCTATTTTTACGGGATGGGTGGACATATCCTAATCCTGTATGGTCACCTATATTTCTTGTTTTGCTGAGCAAGGTGTCTATTTGGTTTTTACTATTTACTTTGTGAGTTTTGCGAGTTTTTCATTCAGTTTAAAATTTTCGTTTTTCAAGTCCTCGCAAGACTCACAAGTAGTATTTTGACATAAGTTATTATTTGAGCAATCACATGAAGCTCAAGAAAAAATTAGATCTAATGTTTCTCTTTCTAGTTTTAATTCATCTAATTCTTTCTACATTTGACTTATTTTGTGTTTATTTAGCAAAATTATTCTTTTTCTTTCGTTACTTATCTTTGCTAATTTTTTAAGTTCTTCATGCATCTCAACATAAGCACTATATAATATTTCATATGAGGGAGAGACATAAGAAGAAGAGGATGTGTCAGAATATACCTCATCTGAAGTATCCTTGCTGCCTGATCCGCAAGCCTCATTTGTTGTTGTCATTAGGCACAACTTTGCGGTCTCCTCTTCATCTGAGGTGCTTGATGTTG
>NW_017725106.1:0-6462 GCF_001865875.1 Lupinus angustifolius
TTGTCTTGCCTTTCTTTGTTGATTCTCGCGCTTCTTTCTTTTGGAATCGTCTAAGTCATCCTTTCTTCTTTAAGAAATTTCCAAATTTTCGTATTAGGAGGTTTGGTGTTTCCTCGTCAATCTCTGAATCAGAGTCTTCATTATCTATCTCTTTAATAGGTTGTGATGTTGAAGCTTTGAGAGAGATTCCCTTCTTTTTGCGATCGTCCTCCTCATGCAGTGTCAGACGCCCAAGCTCCATCTCATGCTCCTGAAACTTCCCAAAGAGTGTTCCCAAAGGCATGGAGTCTAGATCCTTGGACTCCATGATTGTTGTTACTTTAGGTTGCCATCTCCTGCCAAGACAATGTAAGCCTTTATTAGTGAGCTCTCCTTTGGTGAATACCTTATCCAAAGCGATAATATGGTTGATGATGTGAGTGAATCATTTTTGCATATCGCTGATGGATTCACTCGGTAGCATACGAAATAATTCGTATTCGTGAGTTAGCGCATTTAATCGGGCGCGCTTGACTTTGCTAGTGCCTTTGTGAGTCACTTATAAAGTGTCCCACATTTCCTTGGCACTTTGACATTGGGACACCCGAAAGAATTCGTCCTAGGATAGGGCCAATGTAATGATGTTCTTGGCGCGAAGGTTGAACTGGACCTTCTTGTGCTCCTCATCGGTCCATAGACTTTTTGGCTTTTCTTTCGGTACGCCATCCACTAATTGAAGTGGGGCGAAGGGGCCAGTGATTACGGATTCCCAAATATCTGAATCAATAGCCTCAATGAATATTTTCATTCGGACTTTCCATTAGGCGTAACCCTCGCCACTGAATACGGGAGGGTGGTTAATGGATGCACCATCACCGCCAAAGGGGTTGGTGGAACCCATTTTAATTCCCTTCGGATCATGCGGATGTGGTTGAGCTAGCACGCCGTACTAGCTCTGATACCACTTGTTAGGTATCAGTGGTCTAGGAACACCTAGAAGGGGGGTTGAATAGGTGTATCGATTAACAATTACCGCTTCTTGATCAAAAGCCCAACTGCAGGAAAAACAGTCCAGTTAATCGATTAACATCAGGGTTTAATCGATTAACTATTGTACAGAACAGAATGACTAAACAGGAAAATTGCACATTGATTAAAACACAATTGAACAGATATATTTCAGATATTTTTATGCACAAATATTAAGTATATGGCAGTAAACAAATATCCAACTTTTCAATTACAGATTCAATTTATCATGGCAAGAAACATAAGGAAGATAAAGAGAGAAAGAATAGTGCAAAAAGGATTTTTATCCTGCTTCGTCTGCGGTCTACCACAAACTACATCCAGGCCTCCCCTTCTGGATTTCACAATATTGAAATATGGATACAAATACCAATTCAATTACAAGCACATAGGACGCTCCCTTCTTGATATCTAGGATCTCTAAAACCTGGTTTGACTCTACCCTTTCGCCTCTTGAGAAAACCTTTCTCGCGAACTAGCCCCAGCCAAGAATCTTATCCTCAAATCAAGACCTCCCTGCCTTGGTGAAGAACTTCAATCTCTTTGGTGATCTCACACCAAGAGATAAATCCAGACTACACAAAAAACACGTTAAACAGCAAGGTATACTAAGCACAGAAATGCTTAAAATATTACAAGTTAAAGACTCAAAGATCAACCCTTATTCTAATCACTTAAGTCATCAATATAAAAGTGAGTTTATCAATATCAGTATACAAATGAGTTCTTTCTATCAAAATCTAATGCATGATCATGTGAGCAATATAAGAATGGATATGAAACTATGCAAAAACAGAAAGCATGTTATAGCAGAAACAACATAATTACTCTTCTCACACATGCAACTCTCTTGCAGAAAAACAGTAAAATACGTATGCAAAATGCTCTCTATACAGCCCTATACAATATAATGCAATGCTATGGGTTTCTGAGTGAAGCCTCGTATTTATAGCATGGAGAATAAATGGTTTCATCCGTTACAAAGATAGTTAAACAGTTAAGCAGTTACAACAGCAAAAACAGATTTCAGTTACAACACATAACAGACTAGTTAATCGATTAAGTCTTCCATTTAATCGATTAACGGGCCAACAGAATGACACAGAAATCAGTTACAACAGAAAACACATATTCAACAGAAAATCAGTTAAGTTAATCGATTAAGTTACCACCTTAATCGATTAACTGGAACATTTATGCATATGTTTCAAATGACAAACTTCTCATATGGTATGCACAATAAACATACATGTTTTACCAATTATATTATGCCTAATATGCACATATAACATGTATGATAGATGCATGAACATACAATTAACTAGATGATGTATCTCATGAATATGATAGTTCAATTAAGATGGCTTAAGTGACTAGCATCTAGGTTTGCCTAACCTATACTCAATTACTACGGCACACATCCCAGACTACTTAGATTATAGACTCAATTTATATCCTAGTCTATACATGACCAAATGAACATAAGGCCTATTGATTGTTGAGCCATCTTCAAGCTTTGTTAAATCATTGTCTTCATCAAAACATAGGCAAAGACATGCTAGTGCTATCCTTGACACTTTGCACTTTCAATTTCTATTATAATTTGAAATTATATTTGATATATTTAGTTAATGTAATATTTTGTTTTATTTATTCGTGTCACTTATTTTATTTTTATAATAGACAACGAAAATTTATATTTTTAGTTATAATTTATTATAATAAATTACTGTGATTTTTAATTTATTAATAAATAAATAAACAAGTAATTAGTTTTAATAATTTATTATATTTATTGTACAATATAAAAGTGTTAGGTAAATTGTCACTACGCTAGAATAGCAAAACAACAACGCTTAAAATTGACATTTAATAGCGTTTTTGGGGCGCTTTCTATGTGAGTGCAGTAGCACATAATGTTATATTCAACAACGTTTTTTGAGTGTTGTAGAAAGTAGACATTTAACAGCGTTCACTGAAGCAAACGATGTTAAATGTCTACTTTCTAAATAAGTCAATATATCTCTCATACATTCTATCGTACACATGACAAGCATGTCCAACTCCACCACATTTATAATAGATTTGTTAAATCACCAACTACTTCAGCTACATTCAACCTTAACAGATTCCAATATTATAAAATAACATATTAATAATGAGATTTTATGCAAATTGTTCATTCTTTCTCCTCCGATGTGCAAGTCCTTACAAAGTGTTCATTTGTTCCTTGATGATTAATGCAAGCCGCAGATACAAATAAAATATATTATCTCTAAACAAATTGCAAAAGTTACGAAAAAAATACAAAATTAGTAGCAATTGACAAAAAACATTTACCATTATACTCAAACCTTGTGTTAAACCAGTGAACCATTGCAAAAAACCTAGAACATTATAGCTGCATAACATCACAACAAATAAAGACTTGTTATTTATGTTGTAAATGCAAACATCAAGACTGAATCAAAAAGAAACAAACGAGTTAAAATAAGATAACGATTAACCTTATGCGTGAAGAGAAAAACCAAAAACCGATAATTTGTTTGGAGAGAGAAACTAAAAACAACAGAGAAAAAAATGTAACTCATGGAGAAGAAGAAAGTAAGAGAACTAATAAACTGATTGATATGTGTATTATTGTATGTGAAGTTTTGTTTTTTAATTTGAAAAGATTTCCGCTCACCACTAAAACAAGCGTTTAAAGCGCTTATTGAAGAAGTGTTGTTAAATATATGAATGTATGATCTTTAACAGCACTGGCTTAAATAAGCGTTGTTAAAGATAACACATTTAACAGCGCTTATTGAAGAAGTGCTGTTAAATATATGAAGTATGATATTTAACAACACTTCGTCAAAAGCGATATTAAAGATAACACCTTTAACAACACTAGCTTAAATAAGCGTTGTTAAAGATAACACATTTAACAGCGCTTATTGAAGAAGTGATGTTAAATATATGAAGTATAATCTTTAACATCGCTTTCTTCAATAAGCGTTGTTAAAGATAACAACTTTAACAGTGTTTTCTACAATGAGCGCTATTAATTCTCTTCCGCCTTATATTTAACAGCGTTCAACAAATAAACGTTGTTGAATGAGTGTTTTGAATAAGCATTGTTAAATACCAATTCTAGCATAGTGTGTAAGACCCAAATAAAAATAAAAATAATGTTTGCTATTGTGAGAAAAAATTAAATGTTATTCTTATATTATGTAGAGTCATGATAAAATATAAAATAATGTATAGACTCAAATAAGAACTAAAACTTTGTTTCTTGGGTGAGATGCTCTAAAACGTTAACTGTTTAGACAATTATTTTTGTGCATGCATTATTGTTCTTTGAATGTGTCTTGGGAGAGGTATCCTGAGGAAATAAGTGTTGTTAAAGATAACACATTTAACATCACTTATTGAAGAAGTGATGTTAAATATATGAAGTATGATCTTTAACATCACTTTCTTCAATAAACTTTGTTAAAGATATCAACTTTCCAGTGTTTTCTTCAATGAGCGTTGTTAGTTTTTCTATTTTTTCTCTCAATGGTTTATCTATCCCACCTGAATGTTATGAAGTTATTTTTATATATTCAATACATTTTACTTTAAAAACACACAATCTGAAGGGTATTGCTTTAGTAACTTCAAAGATAGTAGGGAACCAATAGTACCCCTAGGTGGCTCAATCATATGCAACTAATGGTTTTATTTCATTCTAATAATGGCTTTATTGCCATCTTACATCTTATGTACAGCTCATATCTAGTTATCATAATTCATTTTATGTAGTCAAAATTAAAATATTTTTTTAACTAACTTCAAAAAACATATTATGACCCAAAAGTGAAATGATTATAATATGAGAAACTTATTTCCTAGTGTATGTATACTAACGTTGTAGTACAAGATACAAAATATATTTAATAACATTCATCAGTGTTATAAAAATTGACTCAGACTACTCCATTTCATAGTAAATTTGGCACCTGACTAGTCCCAATAGCTCATTCGATTGATCTTGCATTAAGCAGAGAGTTTAATTTGGATGGTTTAAGCCTAAAATCGGTAATTCAATTGATCGAACAATCCATTTTTTCAAAAATTCCTCAAACAATATTGTTTTGAGATCAAAAAAATATGTTACTTTTAAATTTATTTGTTTAGTATGTACTCTAAAATTATTTTTTTTGTACTACCAATGGTACTTTTTCACATTTTGGGTAAGAAATTAATCTCATTCAGGATGTGTAAATGTCTCTCCCAACAAGTGATGCTTCCAGAAATCGAACCCTTAACCTTTTGGTCTTGTTAGGAATCTAGCAGGGTCTTACACCACTAAACCAAGATCTTGTTGGTATATTTTAAAGTTAATTGTGTACTTTTGATGTGATTACAGTGAAAAATCTATGTTGGTCAATTAAATTTTTTATTTTTTTGTGACATTTTCTGCTAGTAAAACATTTTAATTGGTTATTTAATTAAGTACTTTTGTGATAACAATATTTTTAAAATTTAAAGAATAAAGTTATCAAAGGTATTATTATGATTTTTTAAATGTAAAACGAGTTAATCATTTTAGTCATTGACTCACCAAGTATTGACCCAATATTCTGATCCAATTATTGACCTTCCATAGTTTAAAAACATTGTTATTCACTTCCTAAAGATATTAGTTTTCAAGTGAAGGATATTTATTTTTCAATTATTTATAAGTAATTTATGCTTATTTTTTGTCAAAAATAAATTCATTTCAATGTAACAACATAAAAATTTATTTTTATGATAATGAAATAAAATAACTTTTTTAAAAGCGATACATATTTATTTTTTATATAAAAAATAATTTTAAATTCCTAAAATAAAAATTATATAATATTTGAGCCAATCAAATACTTCAACATAGGTAAATGAGTTCGGGTAATGCACTACTTCAATTCGTCCTCTTCTATATTTTTAGACTTAGACCTACCCTCCAAAGGGTCTTCTACTCGCAGGCTACTAGGTTCCTAGTGGATCCACAAAATTATTTAAAAAAATTAAAACTATCTTATATATTTGTCCGCATATTTTCTATAATAATGTTTGTTATTTTAGACAATCAAAAAAGAAAAAAATGATAACAATAATTATAAATTGTAAATTAAAGTAAAGTATACAATTTTAAATTATTACATAAATCTAAATATTTTTACTAAAAATATAATTTAAAATAAGACAATAAAACATATCAAACATCTAATATAATCCATTAACATTACATCACAATTATGTATTAACAAACATAGCATCATTATTTAATAACATAATATCAAAATTATAACAAAACAATATGTTTAATTATGTTATTATATATATAGAATTAGGAATTGAGTCTGAGTACTCGTAGGTCCAAGTACCTCATTACCTGGAGTCAACCAACAATAAATTTTGAAATATATTTTCTCAATTATC
>NW_017725107.1:0-11350 GCF_001865875.1 Lupinus angustifolius
GCACACAATAACATTGATATATATCTGATATATATATATATATATATATATATATATATATATATATATATATATATATATATATATATATATATATATATATATATATATATATATATATATATATATATATATATATATATATATATATATATATATATATATATCAGTTATATATCAATGTTATTGTGTGCTTTGTTATTATTTTATGTTCTTATTGTACTCAATTAATATTTGCGTTATACTTAAGTGTTTAAGCCATTTTATACTTGTTGCTTAACCTACGTACATTTTTTCTGTTGTAAGTTCATTAGCTTAATTGCAGTAAAATCTTTACTTTTACATCTAGATAAAACATTACTAGAGATGATAATTTGAAAAGAAAACAATGTACATCAATATTCATTTTTTCTTGGTTGAACTATGGATTAGGGTGATAATAAATTATAATATCTTACAGTAATGTTTGTTGAAAACCTGTGAATTTTATTTTTGTGTTATACTAACCCTAATTTAACAGTTTGCACCTGACAAATGTATCATTCACACCTTTATGATGAATAGATTGTCCATGCTCACATATTAAATAAGAAAATATGTAAAGGTTTTTTGTGTCATATGTGATTAGTCTTTGTTCCCAACACAGTTGATATATTTTTTGTGCTATTAATTGAAATCATTTTATTGTTTATTGCTTAACCTCAATTTTATTCTTTTCTAAGTTTATAATTAAGTGCTTTTTGCATACTTGCTTATTCCTTTGCATCATTTTTGTGTGACAGGGATCAAAAGTTGCAGTTAAAAACAAGCAAGAGGATATTGAGGCTGACCTAAGAGAGAAGATTCAATATATTGTAAGTTCAAGCAATCTTTGGTTTCCATTCTTATATTGTAAGTATGTCATAATTTTAGCGATCGGATTAGATAACTTATCTTCTGATACGAGCAAATATTAATGTAATAACTTGCAGTCACATTTCATTTGCTTTGAAACTGTCTTTAGCTTATGTTAATATTCTAACCTGCGGTTGTAGTCGCACTTGCTTTATCACAATTATGTTTGTGACTCAGTTGTTGTGGAAATTCCAAAACCACAATAATGAAAGCACAATAATAATTATGGAGTGCAATTTAAAACAGAAAAAACAACTTACATTTTAAATTGTATGTTTATCATGTTTCAAATATGTTATAACATTTTCATCCTTTCAATCTTTGCAATTTACAGCAATCAAAAGTGAGAAGATCTGTTGTAGTGTTGAGGACTTATTTTCACATGAAAAGTCCAGTGGCAGCACATGCAGCAATTCATCGTCTACAAAATTTGGGAAATTTGGACATTAATTTGCCATTAAGGGAAGATTCACCACTAGTGGTGCCAATTCGGAATGCGATTAACAGACGGCGGCCAACGATAGATATGATATTTGGTCATCTCCGATTCCCTAAATAGATGCAGAACCCTTGCCACGCACATTCATAAGCCTATTACAAAAGCTTAATTGTTGGACTTTTCTATGGTTTGTTTATTTGACTTGTAAAAACTTAATTAATCTAGTTAAATTATTAATGTGTATGTGTGATGGCTTTTAAACTTTTATTCAACCTATATATTATGACTCTTCTCCTGTTTTATTTTAATTTTTACTAGTAGTTTATGTGTGATATTTCTTGTGATTACTCTATTATGTCTTTTCTGGGTTATTTGTGCATGCAACTTAATCTGTGGTATAGGGTTTCAGAGAACCTAGGATCCAGTGAAATCTTCATATATGATATACATATAGATTCATTCAGATTAAATGATCCATAATAAAAGGAATTTTTTGCCAAAATTTTTTCATTACTGCATGTTTTTATTATCCTTTGTTAGCTTTTAATGATGCATCTAATTATGTGATTTAAGCTAAAAAAAGTTTTATATGTGCATTGTTGTTTAATTTGAAAATTAGAATGAGGGATTGGTCAGATGTTTAAGTGGTATATGAATAGATTATAGAGAAGTACGCTAAATTCTTTCTTGTTAAGAATCCAAGCAAAAACAAAATGCTCTCATCATCATCATGCATCCAATTGTGTTTGTGTTACATGTCATATCTAGTTTTTGTTTCTATCTCTCACATCCATCCTATAACTAAGTTGGACATTTTTTATTCATTTTTGTTTATGGTCTATTTGAGAGTTGGATTTTGAGTTGAAAGAATAGAAAAAAAAATACTTTATAATCATTTCACAAATACATTTCATAACTCTCAAATCTTTCATTTATCTTTCTTATCTTTAAAATTATACTCTCAAGCGAAACCTTAGGAAGTCAACGTCTAAAAATTAAATTTGGTTGAATTCCTTTGATATGAATTAATAATATTTTAGTGTTAAAGCTATTGTTGTGAAGAAGTGAAAGAATCAAGCATAGAGCCAAACGAGTGGCCTATAGCCGCTATATAGTTTTGTCTGGATAGGAAAAATAAGCAGAAGTTTTCACATGATGCATAATTATAGATAGATATTGGAAAAATAATGTTTGGATGTATGAAGGTTAACAAAAAGGTTTAGAGCTCTAAAATTTGTAGTGCAACGAGGCATTTTAGCCATGATACATTGAATCTATACTTAAGAAATTGGATATTTGTTTACTGCTATATAGACAATACTTGTGCGCAAAAATATCTGAAATATATCTGTTCAAGTGTATCTTAATTATTGTGCATTTTGCCTGTTTAAACTGAATCTGTTCTGTGCATCAGGTTAATCGATTAAATGGTTCTGTTAATCGATTAACTATGCCATTTTTTCCAGCAACTGGGTTGTTGATAAAAAGCGGTAAACTTTAACCGCCACACCTATTCAACCCCCCTTCTAGGTGTTCCTAGTCCACTGATACCTAACAAGTAATTGAGGTAGTAATGCGATTGAGGAAATTTCTAAAACCATAATGATTGTGGAATATAATTTAAAACATGGTACATAAAAGCATGCACTAGGTGTATACACTGAGTAAGTATCTTAAATTATCTCCAAATTTAGTCATTTTCTCATATTATATAAAATATTGAAGTATCCCCCTCTGGTTTTTACTTATGCTACTTGTTGACTATTAATAAGCATGATGATTTTAAACAAACCAAAGACCGTTTATTCCAAAGGATTCAAAACAATGTGTTATGCATCCAAAAATATGTCCATTAGCCATGTTTGTATCTTAAATACAGTCTGAGCAAAACCTTCAAAACAAATCTGTCTAAGTAGTTTTATAGGCCAAAAAAAGTCTAACTTTCCAAGACATGTTTCCCTCAAGTTATTAACCCTTTTGCTTTTAGACATTCAAAAATGAAACTTTTGTTTTTCCTCATATCGAACTGAGTTAATAACTTTCCTTGTTATTTGTATTAATAGGGCATGGTTTAATTTACCCAAACCTCAACCCATCCAACTACTTCAGTTTTGTATATGTGGGTTTGTATGGCATGTTTCCCTTCAAATAAAACCCTTTAGCCTTCACTGGGTATTTTATTGGGTTATTCTGTGGTATTTTTTTGAGCTTCACTAGGATGTGAAAAGACCTAGTTAACTATTTTTTTTATCAGCGATAAAATTTATTAATAAGAAAAAATAAGATTAGGAAAACAAATACTAATTTTATCCACAAAATCTCTAAAGATTAATAAATAAGGTGATAATTGGAATGATGCAACACACACTCCACATATGAGTAGTAAGATTCCAAAATTGTATATGTTGGCATACGTGGGTTGCATAGAGTGTTCTTCACACTTTACCATTTGTCCTCTTTACCTTTCACAGATAGAGGATGATTGAGCATTGTGCATAAATGGGAGAGGAACTAGATAAAACCACGTGGAATGTGAAATCATCACATCTTTAAATCAGTCATATTATTTCTTGATCTTGATCTGTCATTTTCCCCACCTTTGATTATGAGCAGTTATAAAAGCAACCATTAAGTACCACCATTGTGCTTTACTCAGTGATGCTCTATATTCATTTTTGCATTTAAACCACATGTATTTTCCACTGACTAGAAGCAATCCTACTCAAACCAAACTGCAGGAATTTTAACTTCAGACATCTATTTAAACAAGAAGAATTCTTTAGAAATTGATTTATCCGTTTATTGGTGATGCTCTCTATATTCTCTTAGTTTCTTAGCAACCACGCAAGAAATAAAAGAAGGGAATTGAAGAGCAAAAAGAGAAGAAAATATTGAACTTTCATTATTGGAATTGAATTATGCACAAAGGCAAAGTCCAAAGAATTTATACAAAGGAAAATTGGTAGTTGCTTGAAACTCAAGCTACTATTTAAAGTAAAACTAATTCTAACTACCATAACCGAAAACTATCTAAGAGTGAATACCATTAACTCTATGCTTGGGTATAAGGTAGAAAACGTGAAAGTCAGATGTGGAGTTTGGGAGAATCACCAATGTGTTGAAAGAATGATGGTTTTTTATAAGAATAATGCTCAAGTAGAATACCACCTTAGTTTCTTGGCATAATGAAATATGAGCAATTTTGGTAAAGAATAATAAGAGAAAAAATGAGATGAAATATGAGCAATTAATGCCTGAACAAGATGTTGTTTCGTGGAATGCAATGTTGTCTGGGTATGCACAGAATGGGTATGTTGATGAGGCGAGAGAGGTTTTTGATAGCATGATGGAGAAGAATTCAATTTCATGGAATAGGTTGCTTGCTGCTTATGTGCAGAATGGGAGGATTGAAGAGGGTCGTCAGTTGTTTGAGTCAAAATTGGATTGAGATTTTATTTCTTGGAATTGTTTGATGGATGGGTTTGTGAATCATAAGAGATTGGGTGATGCTAGGAGGCTTTTTGACCAAATTCCTATTCGGGATGATATTTCGTGGAATACTATGATTTCGGGTTATGCACAGGATGGGGATTTGTCGAAAGCTAGGAGACTGTTTGAGGAATCTCCTTCACGAGATGTCTTCACATGGACATCGATGGTGTCTGGATATGTGCATAATGGGATGTTGGATGAAGCCATAAGAGTTTTTGATGAAATGCCTGAAAAAATGAGGTTTCGTACAATTCAATGATTGCGGGTTATGTGCAATGCAAGCAAATGGACTTGGCGAGGGAATTGTTTGAGGCAATGCCTTTTCGGAGTATAAGTTCATGGAATACCATGGTTACTAGCTATTTCCAGAACTGTGGTATAGATCAAGCTCGAAAGTTGTTTGATATGATGCCTCAACGCGATTCTGTATCTTTACAAAGATTGCACGGGATGCAAAGAATAATTCAGTAAGCTAAATTATCAGATAGTTAGAAAAATGGTCTCAACGAAATATTTGGCAACTCGTCAATGTACTGATTCCCATTAGAAACAGTATACAATGTGATTGATGCCTTTATATGTTTCTTTACTACCAAGTTATACTGATGTTGAATTATTCAGTGCAATTTTGGGTGTTTTTTCTTACACAATTTGTTTTTCCTTTCATGTAAGTTATCATTGATTGTAGATTTATTATTATTTATTATTTCAGTTTTTATTGAGTTTTATTTGTTTGCCGTGTATACATATATATTATTTTTAAATATGTTATGGACTAATTTTTTATTAATAAATTTGGAGTAATTATTAGTTATGAATATTTTGTGATTGGATTTTTTTGGGGTTGACTATGAATCAGTTGCACTAAAAGCTTATTCTTGTTATGATATATTATTAGGGGTCACCTAAATGTTTTCACCAACAAATTTACGAGTTTAATCAAGATTGACTTGACTTGAAAATTGTTCATTTGTACATCGGAATGTTTAAAAGGAGGAGGAACACTTTAAAAGCAGAAGACAAGGAAGAACAACGGATTGGATTAAAAGGAATTTGATTTGGTTATCTTTTTTATATGAAAAAGAATTTGATTTGAATATAACACCTTTACTCATATCACAGTCATGGAGCATGAATCTCTTAGATAAAATAATTAATCTTAGGTAAAAGTACATAAAGACCCTAAATTATATATTTTTTGGAAATATGCAAATGAATTATTTTTTCTTCTGATTATTCATTAAACTTTAATTTAGTGTAGTTGTCCCTCTATAAATATATTATTAAATTATACATAAACAATAAGAAAATTGTTACAATCAAACTCACAATAATAGAAATATAACAATGTTTGATAGCCGTAAATTATAAAGTTAAAAGTGATCCGTATAGTAATACTATTAAACATACAAATAAAATAAAATTAACAATCGGAATTAAAAAAGTGCATTGATTAAAATTTTCTTTGTTGTTAATTTAACATTATCTTTATACGAAACCAATTTTACTAGTAGACAAAGTTTAAGGAATAATTATGACGAAAAAATAGTCTGTGGTGCTTATTTACAAAGAGAATAAAGTATCTAATATTTCCTCATACCAAGAGATAACTTATATCATATAACGAGTGAAAGTATGACATGAGTATATATTTTCTCTTAATTTTATATTCTTTGCATTTAGTTTTTATCTCTCTCTTAGTTTTTTCTCTCTCTTCATACTATACCCTCTCTTAGTTTTTTTTCTCTATTCGTACTGTACCCTCAGGCCTCAACACATCTAATTGTAAGATCATGAAAAAAAAAATGTATTCATTGATTATGTAAAAATTGTATATATGGTGTGTGCGTCATTTATCATTCAAATTCAATAATTATTGATTTTTCAAAAAAAAAATAATAATATAAATAAATAGTAGAAGATATGTTGATTATGTATAAATTTTTATATTGACAGTGCATAAATATTATATTATCGTAATATTCAACTTCACATGAAATACTACCATTTTTACCTATTTAATTTAGTAAGATTGTTGTACAACTAAGACATTGGTCTAATGGTTTAAATGCTAATAGATTATCAAATGGAGATCATTTATCCCAAGATTTGGTGTCTCGTTTTGTATCAATCCTATCAAGAAGTTCCAACTAGTTTTTAAGAAGAAAAAAAATCATAAAAACAGAAAATAATTTTTTTTACTTGTTGTAATATAATGTGATTAGTTTGAGACATTGGGACATCAATTTTTTGGGACATGTAATCCTCATCATAGGTTCTCAAGTAACAAATTAAACTTGATTAAATATTCAATTGATGTGAATCATCATTGTTGAATGAGATATAACACCCAAAAAGAAATTCATCATCATCTCCTTTGATTTTCTGGAAGATTTGGGTTACATAAATGTTTATGGTAAAGTTGATGCACATGGTTGAAATTTTTTGGAAAATATATTGATGATTATTTTCAAATGTTAATTTATTATTGAAAGTATATTACTAGTATTAAATTTAAATAATTAATGTTACTTCCTATTATTATAAATTTACAGTATTCCCTTCTGTCCTAATATCGGTACAAGAATACGATGAATATAGTTGATTAATATATTTTAATATACACATCTATGTAAGGTTTTTACATTATTAACATTTTTTTTGATATTATTAACAATATCTTGTATTTTTTTGAGTAAAGAATTAATCTCTAGACTGCATCTCTCAACAAGTGTCGCTCCCAGGAACCGAAACCAAAAACTATTATTAACATATGATCTAACATTTTGTTATTTAACTGTTTACTCTAAAATAAAAGTAATATACATGAATGATGTATTCATCGTATAAAAATTGTAGACTCACAAGATATAGATGTTAAACTCTAATTAATATAGTTAACTTATATAAAAAAAATCATGTTTATTTACTCTTTATATATATTTCAATTAAATATAAAAAATATACCCCATCAACTATCTCTCTTATTATCAAGAAGGTGTTAATCTAGTGGTGTAAAGCCACACTAAATTTTTAAGATCGATGATTTGATTCATGTGAGCAATATTCATTGAGAGAGACAGTCACAAACCCCGAAAGAGATTAGTTCATTAACTAAAAAGGTGAGAGGACATGCTTAATAGTACCAAACAATTATCTCTTCTTATAAGAGTAGTTATTAGTGTTAAAGACATAATTGAAATTTTTTTATCTCTTCTTATTTTGGAGTTTTTTAAGTTGTGGGGAGCATTTAAGTTTTTTCTTCATATTTTCTCTTATTAAATGTTGTTTAATACATTAGGATTCTGCAAAACTTGTGACACTCATACCAATATTAAATAAGATTGAATTATGTGTTCAAACATAATAAGATTAATTTTTTTGGAAAGAGTAATATTAAATAAGAAAATATTGATGTTGTAGTATTTTTTATAAATTTAACTATAACAAGATTAAATTAAAATTTTGTTTCCTTTGAAAGAGTAATATTAAATAAGAAAATATTAATTTTGTAATATTTTTTAAAATAAATAAAGTTAACTAAATTTAACTATTTTATTTGTCCGTGTAAATCGGTTTAAATTGTTATAATAAGAACTAATGGAAATATCAAGTATTATTATTCAATTTTAGATAAGAACTTATTAGGTTAGAGATTGAACACTAACAACAATTCAAAGTTAAAAATTATGACTCAATTATTTTATGGAAGATAAATGTGTTTATTTGGTTTCATGTTTTTCCATGAAAACTGACAAAAATTAGAAGTATTATGACTATTTCTTTAAACTATAGAGATAGAGAATTATAATTTAATAATAGTTACTAATAGTAATTTTGGCAACATTACCCCAACCACTTAGATGATCTGAAATGGATCTTTCCCTATACTTTAGTTTTGTTGTTTTTTCTTATGATGTAGCAAAAAAAACTACTTAGATTTTGAGGTAAACTTGGATGCAATAATTATAAATGCCACGAAACAATATTTATTGGTTGAGTCACGACCAGGTCGCTCTCTTCAAGACGTTTCGTGACATTGCCCATAATGTACAAACATACTATCAATCACGACGTTCTCAGGATAAAACAATTCAGATCTCTGCTATCGAATTCTTACTACACCATAAGAACCAATCACAAATACACCCACCATAATATGATTATCAGTGTCAATTGTCAAAATTCCCACAATATGGCTAACAATACCAATTCTCATTATATGGCTAGCCGTGCCAATTATTTTCCCATAATCTGATTACCAATATCAGTTCTCAAAAACCCCATAATATGCCTACCCGTGCCATTCTTTTTCGTCAATACTGATTATCACTGTCAGTTCTCGAAATTCCCACATTTTGATTGATTGTGCCAATTCTTAGTACCACAAAAAGAAAGTGGAGGAAGTTTATAGAAATGCGTCGGCGAAAAATAAAGAGAGAGAAAGAATAAGTTGAAGGAAAGTGCATTCCACTTGAGGTCAGTTATAAAGAATGGAGAAGACCTCTATTTATAACATGAGATTTTTTCCAAGTTCCTCATCTCACCAATGTGGGACCTGGGATTTGTTTTTTCAGAACTTATATGTGGGACTTGTGAGTTTTTTAGATTTTACACCCAAAATTTCCCACTAATGACATTCAACAATCCAAGTTTCAACAATCCCCACTTGAAATTAAAAAATGATTTCCGAGAATTTATGTGGTCTCAATATGATTGTGCATAAACAAAGGTGCCATTTGACTTGATCATTTGCATAATGAGTAAGATCCATATTTTACTACAGTGACTCATAGTCTTAAACTCTATCTCCAACATCAAACCACACATAACCTTTCCAAAGGTGTATTCTGTAAAGCCCGTGCAGTTAAAGACCATGCATGTATATCCCAGTATAGTGAACGCTCTAGAAATTTATGCCCCAAAATTTCATAGGAAGCGGCCCCCCACTTCTACATTCACATAGGTGAACCTATCAGAAGTACTCCTGTTGCCTAGGTACTCCACTCCAATTGGAGTATAGATCTCATTAAGAGTTTAACTCATCCTTACATATGCTGCAGGAATCATGCTTCTCATAATTTTATAGTATGTTCATTCTCATATCACTTAAAACATGTTATTACTCATTGAACCTATTTCTTGGGATCTCCAGTCAGTTAGGTTGGGTTACCATCATGAGTGATCATCATTCTAAGGGAAATAGTCTCATACTCTTAGTAGTATTATGGACTTTCTCTCTAGCTAGTCGTTTCGTCAAAGGATCTGCTAAGTTATTTTTAGTGCGTACATGATCCACTCTAACAGCTCTTGTAGAGAGTAACTCTCTAATAGTGTTATGTTTATGACGAATTTTTCGTTTCTTACCGTTATAAAAGCAGTTCTCAATTTTTGAAATAACTGTGGTACTATCACAATGGATCAACACAACTGTTATCAGTTTTTCCCATAGGGGAATGTTTGTAAGCAAGCTTATCAGCCAACTTGCTTCTTCACTAGCTGTTGCTAATGCTATCTTCTCAACTTTCATAGTTGATTAAGCTAAAATAGTTTGTTTCTTGTTAGACTCTAGATAGTCCATCTAATTATTTATGGCTTCTTGCCACAAATTAGCATCCAAAGAATTCAAAACTTCTTGGAAAGTTTATTGATTCTCCTCAAATATATAGACAATATAATCAGATCTATACTCTCTAACAATTGTTGCTCTCTTACTTCTTCTATGTTCTATTTCAAACCTTTCATTTTTATCATTATCTCTAATGACAAGTATTTGACTAGTTGATGTGCCCCCGCTATTCCTCAATTTAAAAGAGAAATTCTTTTTCGTTGAAATCATCATCATTAGACTCAATGATAACTTATGCGATAATGTCATAAAAGATGTATGTCTTGAAAGTGCGCATGTCAAGAGGAGCACTTTGGAAAGCTTACCCACTATGTGTTTTGATGAGGACAATTTGTGTTTCATAAGAGCTTGAAGATCATCAACAAATCAACGTGCTTAAACCTCAAGATTGGTATTAGACTTAGACTAGTAATTAGTTTAGGTTGAGTCTAAGGCTTAGGTAAACTCAATACATGTCTCATATTCATAATACATTAAATCATTTTATTTTGAGATATGACGTTCATAATATGTTCATGATATATATACATGTTATCTATGCATCTTAGGCATAAACTTAGTGTTGAACATGTATAAGTTAAGTGCATAACGTATTTGAGTATTGCAATTTAAGAATATACATAGAAATACGCAGTTAATCGATTAAGGTAAGTTTTAATCGATTAACGTAAGTTTTTGAAAAGCAGTTGGAACAGAAAACTTGGAAAACCGAATCAGTTACAATTTTGTATCTCGTTAATCGATTAACCAAGGATTTAATCGATTAACTGGGCTGCAAAATGGTTTCTTTATAAGCTGCGTTTTCAAAATTCAAGCTCATATTCTTGCATGTTAGAGTTAAGATCGTTAGAGCATATTTTCTTGTTAATTGTTGCATCTACATGAAATTGCATTTG
>NW_017725107.1:11450-12306 GCF_001865875.1 Lupinus angustifolius
TCTTACCACCAACGAGATTGAGTTGTGTCTTCATTAGCTTAGAAATCTTGATAGAAAGAATAGGTTCTTGGTTGGGGCTACACCGCAAGAAAGATTTTCTTGGGCGGTAGGAAGTGAGTCAAACCAAGGGATAAGGTTCTTTAGTTTTCAAGAAAGTGTCTAAGTGTTGTAATTGAAAGAATTTTTCGTAAAACGTTATTTTGATTATAGTGAAGAAGAATCTCCCAGATCAGACGGGAGGCCTGGATGTAGTTTGAAAGTGGACCCGCAAACGAACCAGGATGAAAACCTTGTTGCACGCTTTTCTTTCCCTACTCTCTTTATTTCTTTAATCGATTACCTTGTATAGTTGTATTAACTGTAATAATCTGTTTCTATATTGTACTGTTGTAACTCTGATATAACTGTTAGCTCTGTATATTTGCTTCGATCTCAGTTGCTTGTCGTACAAGAAACTGAATCTGTTTGTGCGATATGAGCTGTTTTAATCGATTAAAAGGCTGTTGTTAATCGATTATTCTTTCTGTGTTAATAGATTAAACTAGGGGTTTTTCAGCATTATATGTTGTTTGAGAAAATCGGATACTTTGACCGCTACACCTATTCAACCCCCTTCTAGGTGTATTTTAGGCACTGATACCTAACAAGTGGTATCAGAGCTAGGACGAAGTGCTAGCTCAACCGCGTATTCATGATCTTAAGGGAAATTCAATGGGTTCTACAAACTCGTTTGGTGGTGATGGTTCATCCATTAACCGACCACCCATATTCAGTGGTGAAGGGTATGCCTACTGGAAAGTCCGCATGCAAATCTTTATAGAAGCCATTAACTCGGATATTTGGGAATCCGTAGTCA
>NW_017725107.1:12406-12907 GCF_001865875.1 Lupinus angustifolius
CATTGAAGGCTACGACCTCTAAAACAAAAGAAGATAAAGATGATGATGAATCTGACTCCGATCTGGATTATGAAACAATGGGTCTCCTTGTTCGAAAATTTAGTAAATTCATAAAAATAAAAGGAGGATACAAAAAGTTTCAGAAGATAGACGCGAAGGAATCAACCAAGAAAGGCAAGAACACCAAAGATCGCTTCACTTGCCACGAGTGCGGAAAAGTAGGACACATGCGATTTCAGTGTCCAACCTATCTGAAAGCCTACATTGTATGGGATGTACCTGAGGAGGAAACGACATCAAGCACCTCTAGTGAAGAGGAGTCAACAAAGTTATGTATGATAGCTAGATCTGACAACGATGGCAATTCAAGCACACAGGAAGATAAACATGAGGTATATTCTGACACCTCATCCATTTCTGATGACTCACCTCCCTATGATGTTTTATATGAGGCTTATGTCGAGTTACATGAGGAACTTAAGAAATTGGCTAGGATAAACA
>NW_017725107.1:13007-13644 GCF_001865875.1 Lupinus angustifolius
AAAGATTAATCCTACAAAATGAAGAAAAAATAAGCAAACTACAAAAAGAATTAGATAATTGAAATTAGAAAACGAAACATTAGACATCATCTATTCCTGTAGCACATGTAACTGCTCTAAAAAAAATTTATGTCAAAAACCTGTCTGTGAGACTTGCGAGACTTTGCAAGAAGAGAATTTCAAACTTAAAGAAAAACTCACACGTCTCACAAACAGTCAACAACAATTAGACACTATGCTAAGTCAAACAAGAAAGTTGGTGATCATACAGGACTAGAGTTATACTCGCCCTACTAGGAAAAAAAGACCATATAGAAAACCTGTAGCTCGTCCTAAAAATAAATATCACAAACACACACCTACATGTTCTTACTGCAATACATATGGTCATACCTCATATTCATGTTACATCAGAAAATATGGTATACCTAGTGGCATTTATATGTGGATAAAGAAGGGAGATGACTCCCCGATTACTAACAGAAAAGGACCCAATATCAATTGGGTACCTGAGAAAAGCAAGTGATCTTTTTGCAGGTATGTCTCCGAACACAATGGCAGAAATGGTACCTAGACAGCGGGTGTTCAAGACATATGACAGGTGACACATCAAACTTCCTGGATCTTTCACTTAAAG
>NW_017725107.1:13744-14354 GCF_001865875.1 Lupinus angustifolius
TACTCCATATGGACTTGTTTGGGCCATCACAAATCATGAGTTTTGGAGGTAGCTATTATGCCTTACTTATTGTTGATGATTTCTCCCGATTAACATGGACATTATTTCTATATGCAAAAAGCGATGCGTTCAAATCTTTCAAAAATCTTGCCAAGCAAATCCAAAACCAACTTAACCTGAAAATAGTATATATACGTAGTGATCACGGGGGAGAATTTGAGAACTTTCAGTTTGATAAATTCTGTGATAAGCATTGCATTTTACATCAATTCTCTGCTCCTCACACTCCACAACAAAATGGAGTTGTTGAGAGGAAGAATTGTGTTCTAGAAGAATTGGCCATAACCATGCTTAATGAAAGTAATATCCCCAAATATTTTTGGGTAGATGCAGTGCATACTACATGCTATGTCATAAATCCAGTACTTCTAAGGTCTAATATAAATAAAACTCCTTATGAACTTTTGAAAGGTCGTAAACCAAACATATCCCATCTTCACGCTTTCAGATGCAATTGTTTTATCTTAAATAATGGAAAGCGGGCTTTAGGAAAATTTGATTCAAAAGCCGATGAAGGAATATTTTTGGGGTACTTTATGTATAGCAAAGC
>NW_017725107.1:14454-14892 GCF_001865875.1 Lupinus angustifolius
AGTCTATCCATGTACAATTTGACGAATCTTCTCCAAAAGAGAAGAGAAAGGTCGTGTCTGATGATGTTGTAGGTGCTTTAGAGGAAGCATACTCAAAGTACGTGGATAATGAGAAAGCAACCGATGAAGAAGTTCAGACTAGATCTGAGGAGCATTTAGATATGCCAGCTGTATGGAAAACAAAGAAAGCTCACCGAATCGATAAAGTAATAGGTGACATATCTACGGTAGTGGTAACTCGTAGTTCCTTACGAAACTTTTGTAACTTTGTAACTTTTGTATCTCAGATTGAGCCAAAAACCATTGATGAGGCCATTGAGGATGTACACTAGGGTATAGCTATGCAAGAAGAGCTAAACCTGTTTGAACGTAACAATGTTTGGGACTTGGTCCCTAAACCTAAAGATCATCCTGTGATTGGTACCAGATGGGTCTTTA
>NW_017725107.1:14992-26876 GCF_001865875.1 Lupinus angustifolius
TATGGTCTTAAGCAAGCTCCTAGAGCTTGGTATGATAGACTAAGTACCTTTCTTTTGGAAAAAGGGTTCGAAAGAGGCTTGGTTGACACAACGCTTTTTATACGTAGATCTGAAAATCATGTATTACTTGTTCAAATATATGTTGATGACATAATATTTGGATCCACTAATGATATTCTCTGTAAAGAATTTTCTGAGATGATGCAGGGGGAGTTCGAAATGTCAATGATGGGAGAACTCACATTCTTTCTGGGGATTCAAATAAAGCAGCTAGAAAGTGGGATCTTCCTTCATCAAGCTAAATTTTGCAAAGAGCTACTTAAGAAATTTGATATGGATAAATGTAAGGAAGCATCCACTCTTATGGCATCTGCACGCTATCTAGATAAGGACGAAAAAGGAAAAGCGATAGAGGTAACAAAATATCGTGGTATGATTGGCTCATTACTTTACTTAACTGCAAGCCGGCCTGATATCATGTTTAGGTATGCATGTGTGCTAGATTTTAGTCTTTACCTAAGGAATCACATTATATAACTGTTAAAAGAATCATGAGATATTTAAAAGGAACAACTAATATGGGATTATGGTATCCTCGGGATGCCTCACTATCCTTGGTGGGATATTCCGACTCTGATTTCGCCGGATGTAAATTGGATCGGGAAAGCACTAGTGGTACTTGTCACTTGTTGGGCAGTTCATTAGTTGTATGGCACAGTAAAAAGAAAGCTTGTGTTGCTTTGTCCACCGCCGAAGCAGAATACATTGCCGTCGGTGTGTGTTGCGCTCAAATCCTTTGGATGAAGCAGCAACTTAAGGACTTTGGTCTTAAACTAGAAATGATCCCCATTAAATGCGATAATACAAGTGCCATAAACCTATCCAAGAATCCCATTTTGCATTCTAGAACCAAGCATATAGAACTTAGACATCATTTCTTACGTCATCATGTTAAAAAATGTGACTGCGTGCTTGAATTTGTTGAAACCTCTAAACAGTTAGCAGATATTTTCACCAAGCCCCTTCCACGGGATACTTTCTATGTTCTAAGGAGAGAACTTGGAATTCTTGATGAACAATATATTGATTAAAACTGTCTAGATGTTTAGTTTATGTCTTGCTTCTACATGCTTATTAGTCTCTTGATTTAAATGAAATGTCTTAAAATGCAAAATGATATCTCATAATAACTTCCTTTTTTTGTGATTGCATATGTTTAGATTAATCTGTTAAGAATTCATGCATAAGTCCCAAAAAGTTGAAACCGTTCTGCTTGATCTAAAAATTACCTTGTTTAATCGATTAAAACATCAAATTTAATCGATTAATTTTTTAATGTTAATCGATTACCTGGGCATCTGTTTATTTGTGCTTTTTCTGTCTTGGTTTGACATTCTATGGTTTGTTTGGTTGTTGGATATGTTTACTCTCTATGTTATGTTTTTTTAATTTTGCTTATTTTGTTTTTAATTATGTCAAAATAGCTTATTTGGTTATTTGGATGGTTCTTGATCATTTGAGATTTTCTGGTGCATAAATTAAGTTGGTTATTGCACTACATTGCTTATTCTGCTTATTGCTATTTGATATGGTAAATCTTGTATGTCGTTCACGTTACCTATTAGTTATTTTATTGTATAAACAAGAGCATTTTGTTCAAGCCACTGATTATAAGACAGGTTAATAGTTAAATCCCAAATTAATTCATTAACTTCTTTTATGTTTAACTACATATCTCTGTCTACTTTTGACCTGTGTTATCTTTTTGATAATGTCAAAAGAGGGAGAAAGGTTGTTATGTTGTTGTTTGATTGTGCAGGTTATTGGCTGGGGCTACACCGAATAGGTTCTTGGCTGGGGCTACACCGCAAGAAAGGTTTTCTTGGGCGGTAGGAAGTAAGTCAAACCAAAGGATAAGGTTCTTTAGTTTTCAAGAAAGTGTCTAAGTGTTGTAATTGAAAGAATTGTTTGTAAAACGTTATTTCGATTATAGTGAAGAAAAATCTCCCAGATCAGACGAGAGGCCTGGATGTAGTTTGCAAGTGGACCCGCAAACGAACCAGGATAAAAACCTTGTTGCACGCTTTTCTTTCCCTACTCTCTTTATTTCTTTAATCGATTACCTTGTATAGTTGTATTAACTGTAATAATCTGTTTCTATATTGTACTGTTGTAACTCTGATATATCTGTTAGCTCTGTATATTTTCTTCGATCTCAGTTGCTTGTCGTACAAGAAACTGAATTTGTTTGTGCGATATGAGCTGTTTTAATCGATTAAAAGGCTGATGTTAATCGATTATTCTTTCTGTGTTAATCGATTAAACTGGGGTTTTTTTAGCATTATATGTTGTTTGCGAAAAGCGGATACTTTGATCGCTACACCTATTCCACCCCCCTTCTAGGTGTATTTTAGCCACTGATACCTAACATGTCTTGCTTTTTACAATATACCCATTGAATACACATTCATAGGCTCTATGAGTTTAACTCTCTAGGGACATACCATCAGAAATGATTTCATGAGCAATTTTGTGTATCTCATTAGACTGAGACTCTACTAATTTATCATCAGTCATCTGATACTTGAGGTAGCGGCTAACAACATACTTTTTAGTCTCATCTTCCAGAGTATCATATTTTTATCTCAAGTGCATACCAAATTAATTTGGTAAACTTGTATGAGTTGTAGTTATCATAGAGACAATCAGGCAACCCATTCAAAATGAAGTTATTACACAAGTAATCACTTTCATTCTAGATAGCTATTTCAATATTCAATTTATTCGTTTCCTTTTTTTCAGCTTTTTTCGACATCACTGTGATACCGGTTTTCAGAATGTGGACAACTTTTGTCATAGTGAGGAAAATTTTTATCTTATGTTGCCACCATTTGAAATTTGTCACATTAAACCGAAATGGTTTGTTTAGGTCAAAGTTGTTTGGTCCAGTAATATTATCTACAAATGGTTTGTTTATCTCTTTAAGACGTTTTGTGGCACTGCCCAAAATGTGCAAGCAAACTATGAACCACGCCGTCCCTAGGATAAAACAATACAAATCTCTGTTATCGAATTCTTACTATATGGTAAGAACCGATCTCGAATACACCCACCACAATATGACTACCAATGCCCATTCTCGAAATTCCCACAATATGGTTAACAGTGTCAAGTCTCGAAATTCCAAACAATATGGCTAACAATGTCAATTCTCGAAATTCCCACAATATGGCTACCTGTGCCAATTCTTTTCCCACAATCTGACTACCAATGTCATTTCTTGAAATGCCCACAATATGACTACTCGTGCCAATTCTTTTCCCTTAATAATGACTACCAGTATCAGTTCTCGAAATTCCTATAATTTGGCTGCTTGTGTCAATTCTTAGTACCATAGAAAGAAATGAGGAGAAGTTTGCTGGAAATGCGTCGACGAAAAATAAAGAGGGAGAAAAAATTGAATGATAGCGCATTCAACTTGGGGCCAATTATAATGAGGGGAGAAAACCTTTATTTATAACATGAGACTTTTTCCAAGTTCCTCATCTTTCAATGTGAGACTTGAGAGTTGTTTTTTTTCAAAACTCATATATGTGGAACTTGTGAATTTTTTAGATTTCACACCCAAAAGTTTCCACTAATAGCATTCGACAAACCAAGTTCCAACATCTATAAATATGTAATATGCAAATGTTTTGCTACAAAAATACATTTTTTTTCTCACTAAAGTGGTCTATATTACTACATTTTTAGCCTATGACAACGCCTCAATTCTCAATGGTTTTAAAACCATGGTCTTACTGAGCATTAGACCATGGTTTTTAATAGTGTTGTCTTATTTACTAATTTTTACATTTATTCACTACGGTTAGAAAACCATGGTCTTACGGTATATTACGCAATAGTTTTTAATCTATTGTCAATTAAATTGTAAATAGACAACAAGTTTTTAAGTGTAGCCTTAACAATTATAAAAAAGTCATTCTCTATTCTATTTATTCATTTTTTAGACCATGGTTTTTAAGCATAGCCTTATCCATTGTAAAAAAACCTTTCTCTATTCTAGTTATTCATAGTTTTAATTTGTTGAACTCAAAGGTCTCAGACTTTGTTTCTAAACCTAGAGTCCTTTCTTATCCTCCATTCTCCGCCTCCAACACCACTCCCATTAACAACCTCACATAACCTTTCCCTTTTTCTCTCCAATCCATTTTTCTTAACCCTGGCCTCGGCGCGCCGCCCCTCCCAAGGAGCATCATATAGTTGAGCTCAATGGTCCTGGTTACTTTGGTGCGACGAAGAAACTCCCAGCATTCGCGAGCTTACATGGATGAGGAGGATGATGTGCTTGAAAATTGATTTGAGTTTATTTACATGTTCCTTCAAAAATTGGGTGGATCTAATGCTTTGTTAGGTTTATCTTTTAAGTTCTCATGGTTGCAATCATTTGTGCGAGGAAGGAGCCAAGATTGGTTGCGCAATCAACGCTTCCAGTAAGTGTAAGCCTCCTTGGTGGAAGCTTGTATTAGGTTCCAAACCACAGGATTTGAAAGAGCAGGAGCGGTGCGAGGAACGTGAGATGAATGAATGTTTTCATTTGGCAAAGGACAAGTCTTTCGTTCCCTATAGGGATCCCAGGATTAAGGCTATGTCAGGATTAAGTCTTCCAAACCTCCATTGTAATTGTTTTAAATCAATTCTGATTAGTTTACTGAAATTATATTTATATGTTCATAAATAAGTTTTGTTTAATTGAGTTGGTTAAGTGTTAGGTAAAATTATATTAAAATGTGTTTTTAGTTTTAATTTTTTACTGTGTAGGTTGCCTGATGATTTTGAAAAACCAGAGTTTGCTATAGTGAACATTCAGCGTGATCTGTTCTATGGCTATGATACTCTCATGGAGAATGTCTCAGACCCTTCTCACATCGATTTTGCTCATCACAAGGTACAAATAATATCTTCTAACTTGGCTTCTAGATGTAGGATATTAGTTTTTGATTAGTCTGGTAGTTGGTAGATCTTAAAATTTTATCATCTATATGTTTCTAATATACAATTGTTCCTTGTAGTTGAATGTTAGTTCATCATTTTGCTTAATGGAATATTAGCAGTTTATTTAGCTATTATGTATTATTAATTTTGACACTACGTGGTCATATGTTGTTGCTAAAGTGGGAATTATTTGGTACTGTTAGGTTGCTCAATAATTCTCACTCACTAACATAAGAATGACCCATACTCTTCAGGTTACAAGAAGGAGAGACAGAGCCAAGCCTCTGACTTTCAAGATGGGTGCTCGTGGTCCGTGGGGCTTTGCAGGAGCTAATGATGGGAACCCAAAGATCAGTGCTAAATTTATTGCACCATGTTATTCTACGAACAATTAAGCCAGTGGATTTTGGCCTTTTGCTTCAGAGCTTCTCAATTTTGCGTCTATCAATCGCACCACTTTCCTCATCATGACTCGATTTGCTTTTCTTCCGCAAGGATTCAGAGTCACCAATTGTAGGGCAAGTGAATTATTGGATTTTGATGATTATGTGGAATACAATCATGGTTAATAAGAACTGTGGGCGTAATGATAGAAGTGCATAGGAAGAGAATGGTTATTGTGATAAGAAACCCAACAATTCTGATGCAAAGCTGAATCAACTACTGGATTCAAGTCTTAGAGTTGACGTTGTTGCAGCTGGTTGATAAAATATTATGGCTCTCAAAAGGGATGGTTCAGCTAAATTTTAGTATATCTAAATCTATCAAAACAATCACTAATTCATTGTTTTTCAGTTACTTGATTAGGATATATATGGATGAGTACCTTAAGGTTTGTAAAATTATAGAGAGATAGAGTTTAGTTTAGAGAGTATTGTTAAACGATTTTATATAATTGGGTTGGACCTTTGTAATAGTATATGAGAGATTTTTGTTGATTTGGTTTGTACTCTTTTGGTATATGATAATTTCTCATGTTGCATTGCAGCTTATGAATATATACAGGGTTAGCACCTTCTAAGTGTATATTATATAAGCAGAGTTAGTTTATGTTTAGGCTGTTGAATAAAGGCCACAGTTTGGAGTGTTGATTTGTTTATTAATGTAAACATAGGCAACCATTTTATACGTGTTCTATAAAGTATCATTGACAACGGTTTTACAAGTGTTCTATAAACTATCATTGGCAACAGTTTTACAAGTGTTCTATAAAGTATTATAGGCAACGGTTTTAGGAGTTTCCTATAATGGCTATGGTCAAAAAACCATAGTCTTTGTGAAGTAAAAAATAGTTGCCCATGTTAACTACAAAGGCAATGGTTTTTGTTCGCTGTTGCCATATGTCATAAAATTGTTGTCTAAACAAAAGGCAACGCCTTAGACTACCACAGTTAGAAAATCGTTTTCTATGACAAAGACAATGGTTTTTTAATATTAGATCGCGGTTTTTAGCCATTGTCGTAGGACAAAAATTTTGTAGATAAGTGTAATAATAATTTGGAACATTTTTTCTCTAATAGCTAATTTTTTGGTGTACTCATACATATGGAAATCACCTGTTCCACACGGTGTCCCACTTCATGTCCCAAGTTAATCAGAATGCTCTATTTTATTACGTTTTCTTTTTAAATTTTTTATTTTATCTACATGTTAATATATGATTGGTTTGGGACAAAGAATGAGACACTGTTAGGAACAGGTGATCTCCATCCTACTCATACCTAACTGTTCTAATTTATTTAAAGGATAGATTATTGTCTCGTGTGTATTTTTAAACTAAAGTAGTTGAGATATCATACGTACATATATGTGTGAGCCCAATCCTTTCTCACATAGGACAATGATCACTTGTCCTACAATTTTCTTGTCCTCTTGTCCCTAACCAATCAAACTTCACAAAATAATATTAAAATATTAATTTCTGGTTTTATAATTTTTGTTTTTAAATAAATGGAGTTTTCTCATTGATTTGGTATACCAAATGAAACATGAATGAGACATGTGATCCCCATCATCTCACATACGGCATAACAAGTGCTATGAGCCCTAAACTTATTAAAAACAATCTATAGATTTTCTATTATGTGGATTGGAGAATCTTGGCGATTACATGGATGCAGCCAAGTTCATGTAATTTAATTAATTAATGTTGTTCCAAATGTAGATAAGATGGATCCTCCTTAAGCTATCTTCCCCTAACACGTGATATAAGTGAATTTTGATGTTATCTATTGGAGAATTGTGGCTACAAGTTTTCATATTTTATGTGTCATAGTTTTACTAATAAAATTGATTTTTTGAAATTGCGTCAATTTTGACACCAAAAAAAGTTAAACAAAATACCAATTTATTAAATTCAAATTTCAATGAGCCATAAAATTTTAACAATATTGTTTTTGTTGTGATGTTTATGGAATCAACTTAAAGTAGAACTATAAAATATACTAAAATTGTTATATGACTTTGTGTTTATGATAATTGTTAGAAACTGCACTGAAAATCATTCTTGTATTTTGTTGTAGGGATTACAGGGATGCAGCTAAATTCTTGTAATTTAATTAATTAATGTTGTTCCAAATGTAGATAAGATTGATCCTCCATAAGCTATCTTCCCCTAACACGTGATATAAGTGAAAAACAAATAAAATTTAGCAGAAATTTAGGTCAAATAAATATAGTTACCATATATGATTAAATAAGTACTATTAAAAACTTTAGGTTAAATCTTAGATTGAAGTTGTCACATGACTTTCCTAATATAACAATAAAGGAAATGGTATTATACATTTGTACGCCAATGATGAAATAAAGGTAAATTAATCATGACTATTAGAATTTTAATATGGAATGATAGTATAAAGGAAAAGAGATGTTATTCTTATTGATCATTAACCATGATAAAAATGGCTTTATATAAGGATACAATTGGGTAGCTTAAGTTGCAAGAAACAAAGCTAATAAACTTCTAACCCTCATAACTAAGAAAACTAACTTATACAAAATGATAAACACATTTGTAAAATAATAAACACATGTGCCAAAATAAAGATGCTCAGCTACATTTCTATTCTTCTAGAGAATTACAAACATAATGCATAATTGAGTCATGTGCATAATGCTAAGACACTTTGCCAAGACAGAATGCAAGAATGGCTTGGTGCTTCTACTAATGTGCCTTGGTGCAATGCTGACTGATGCATCATGTAGAGTCTGATGCTATGAGTGCACCAAGTCTGGTGCACTAGATGCGTCAGGCTAGGCTAATACTAATGCCGCTGATGTGCCAAGTTCGTGCACTTGATGCGCCAAGCCAAGCCAACTCTGATATTCATGATGCCCCAATTCTAGTGCTCCTGATGCGCCAATTCTGGTGCTCCTGATGCGCCAAGGCTGGTGCTCCTGATGCGACGAGCCTGACCGAGATCCTGATGTTGCAAATGCGCCAATTCTGGTGCTCCTGATGCAACATTAGCAAGACTGGATAGAAACTAGATCATGCATTATGTTTATTACCATCCCTCAAGCTGGAGAGTAAATGTTTATTACTCCCAACTTGGGCAGAAGGGATGGAACAAGTTAGGCTTAAGAGCTTTAGTCAAAATGTCAACTGCTTGATCACTAGTGTTAATAGGTAATAAATGAAACAACTTGCTTTGAATTCTTTCTCTTACAACATGACAATCAATTTCAATATGTTTAGTTCTTTCATGAAAAACCGAATTAGCAGCTATATGTCTAGTAGAATTGTTATCACAATAAAGCATGATAGGTGTTTTAAAAGGAACACAAAAATCTTACAAAAGATAGGTTAGCCATTGAACTTCACATGAAGCTATAGCTAAAGCACAATATTCAGCCTCAGATGATGATCTAGAGACTGTGTTTTGTTTCTTTGATTTCCAAGAAACCAAGGAATCACGTAAAAACATGCAAAATCCAGAGATGGACTTTCTAGTATTAGGGCAAGTGGCCCAATCAAAGTCATTGTAGCCCTTTATGTGGATGCTTGAGGTTTTAGGAAGGAATAATCCTTGTCCAGGAGTGCCTTTGATGTATCTCAAAACTTTAGTCATGGCTTTATAATGATTGGTAGTAGGTGCAGCCATGAATTGACTTAGTTGTTGTATTGCAAAGCTTAAGGCAGGTCTAGTGTTTGTTAAATATAGTAAACGACCCACCAATTGTCTATAGAGAACATGGTTATTGTAAGGTGGGCTATCCTCTTGATGAAGGTGAAGATTTTTAGTCATAGGGGTGGGCACTGGTTTAGAGGACAGGAAACCAGTGTTAGAAAGCAGATCAAAAGCATACTTTCTTTGACAAAAGGCCAAGGTCTTTAATCTTGAATTTGGAATCAAGATGGTGCTTGACCTTCTTAATTTTAGAAATGTCATTTCTTGCTAGGATCAAATCATCAACATAAATGAGCAAAGCAGTAAAGTTAGAATTAGAATGTTTTGTGAAAAGGGAGTGATCATGATGCGATTGATTATAACCCAAGTCAAGTAATGAAGAAGATAGTTTTGTAAACCATTGCATACTTGCTTGTTTTAAGCCATAATTTGATATGTTAAGTTTGCATACCTGATTTGGAATGGGAGAGAACACACCTGGAGGCAAAGACATGTCTACCTCTTCATCAAGATCTCCATGTAAGAAGGCATTGTTGACATCAAGTTGATGTAAAATCCAACCTTGACAAGCAACAATTGATAAAAGGAGTCTAATGGTAGTAAGTTTGACCACATGAGCAAAAGTTTTAAAGAAATCTAGACCTTCAGTTCGTATGAATCCCTTAGCTACTAACTTTGCCTAACACCTTTCTATGGTGCCATCAGAATGGAATTTCAGTTTATAGACCCATTTGACCCTATGGTCTTTTTATCAGGTGGAAGGGGCATAAGTGTCCATGTGTTGTTGGCTGCAAGAGTAGATAACTTATTGTTCAGTGCTTGAATCCAATCATGAGATTGAATTGCTTGTTTGAACATCTTTGGTTCATTTTGAGTGATGATGGACAAGTAGTGAGGTAAGTAAGTGGGGGAAAGAGAGCTATAAGAAAGGACTTTATCAAGATGATGTTTAATGTGAGGGGTAGTATGGTGCAGGGATATGGAGAGGAATTGGCAATAGAAGTCTTGAAGATAAGTGGGTGGGTTAGAGGCTCTCTATGATCTTCTTAAAGGTATGTTAGCTTCATTGGTGATTGGTTGGATAGATGTGTTAGAATCGGTGGTGGTTGGTTGAATGGGTGGGCCAGAGTCAGGTGATGGGAAATTGGTAATAGGATTGACATTGATGTGTGCAGAAGTTTGAGTGTCATTGGTAATAATGGAAGGTGTTGGCTCCATTGGTAAAAAGGATGTGTCATTAATGGATTTTTCTGTGGTTAAGAATTGCTTGTTGTCCTTGTAGGGAAATATGTGTTCATAGAACACCACATTTTGAGATATGAATATTTCTCTTGTGTTGAAGTCATAGAGAACATAGCCTTTGGTACCTGCTTGAAATCCAAGAAAAACATATTTTCTAGCTCTAGGATCCAACTTAGACCTATGTTGGACTAGAGTAGATGCATAACATAAACTACCAAAGACCTTCAAATGTTAAAGGTCAGGTTGTGTGTCATATAAGATTCAAAGGGGGAAAGTTTCCTAATAACTTGAGTAGGAAGTCTATTTATGAGATAGATGGCACGTTTGACAGCATATCCCCAAAAACGTTTTGTAAAATGAGATTGAAATAAAAGAGACCTAGCAACATTTAAAATATGCCTATGTCTTCTTTCAACAACAGAATTTTGTTGAGGTGATTCAATACATTAAGTTTGATGCAGAATACCATTTTGAGCATAAAATTGTGGAATCATAAACTCAATTCCATTGTCAGTTCTAATAGTCTTAATAGCATGCTTATACTGAACAGAAACAAGTTTAATAAAATTTGTTAGGTATTAGTGGCCTAGGAACACCTAGAATGGGGGGTTGAATAGGTGTAGTGGTTATCAATCACTGCTTCTTGAACCAAGGGGGTTGAATAGGTGTGGCGGTTAAAATTTACTGCTTTTTATCAACAACCCAGTTGCTGGAAAAATAGCCCTGTTAATCGATTAACAGAACTATTTAATTGATTAATTTGAAGGATTTTTATCTTGGTTCGTTTGCGGTCCACTGCAAACTACATTCAGGCCTCCCCTTCTGGATCAGAGAGATTTTTTTTCTTCACAATATTGAATTAAGAATACAATTACCAATTCAATTTACAAGCACAAGGGATGCTCCCTTCTTGATATCTAGGATATGTAAAACCTAGTTTGACTCTACCCTTTCGCCTCTAGAGAAAACCTTTCTCGCGAACTAGCCCCAGCCAAGAATCTTATCCTCAAATCAAGACCTCCCTGCCTTGGTGAAGAACTTCAATCTCTGTGGTGATCTTACACAACGAGACAGATCCAAACTACACAAAAACATGTTAAAATCAAGATACACTAAGCACAAAATGCTTAAGATATTACAATATAAAGACTCTAAGATTAACCCTTATTCTAATCAGTTAAGCCATCAATGAAATAGTGAGTTAATCAATTATCAGAATACAGATGGTTTCTTTCTATCAAAATCTAATGCATGATCATGTGAGCAATATTAAAATGAATGAGACTATGCAGAAACATAAAGCATGTTATTGCAGAAACAACAAAACAACATAATCTCTCTTCTCACACATGCAACTCTCTTGTAGAAAAATAGTAAAAATACGTATGCAAATGCTCTCTAAAACAGCCCTAAATAATTAGAATGAATGCTAATGAGTTCTGAGTAAAGCCTCGTATTTATAGCATGGTGAAAAGGTGGTTGAAGTTCCGTTGCCAACAGTTAAACAGTTAAGC
>NW_017725107.1:26976-40259 GCF_001865875.1 Lupinus angustifolius
AAAACACATATTCAACAGAAAATCAGTTATGTTAATCGATTAAGCTACCACGTTAATCGATTAACTGGAGCAATTATGCATATGTTTCAAAAGGCAAACTTCTCATATGTTATGTACAGTATATATACATGCTCTACCAATTATATTATGCCTAATATGCACATATGACATGTATGATATATGCATGAACATACGATTAACTAGATGATGTATTTCATGAATATGATAGTTCAATTAATATGGCTTAAGAGACTAGCATCTAGGTTCACCTAACCTGTACTCACTTACTATGGCACACATCCCAGAATACTTAGATTATAGACTCAATTTTTATCCTAGTCTAGATATGACCAAATGAGCATAAGGCATGTTGATTGTTGAGCCATCTTCAAGCTTTGTTAGAACCTTGTCTTCATCAAAACATAGGCTAAGATATGCTAGTGTTATACTTGACACTTTGCACTTTCAATCTCCCCCTTTTTGATGATGACAAACACTTCATCAGAAATCTTCAATTTGTTGATGGATAAGCTTGATGATGAATTTGCAGAATGGTTGTTAAAGGTTGTTTTTCGAATACCAAAGTTAAAGCGCATTGCTTCTCTGTTTCATAAGCAAAAGTATGTACGGAAGCTGAATAGAAACAACCTGTAAAATGTTTTATACAACCTGCAAAATGTATGTAACGCAACAAGCAACCTTTCTCCCCCTTTTGACATTATCAAAAAGATAAGTATATTCAATTTTAGTCAAAGGTTAGGAGAGCTATTATGGTTATTAACAGACTGTAATTAATCAGTTAAACTTGGGTAGATAACTAATTAATCAGCTGGAAGAAGCTTGAACAAGTTCACAGTTCTTATAGCATTTAATCGATTAAGTGATGTAGTTAATCAATTAAATTGACAACAGATAGCAGCATAATAGTTTGAATGACATGAAGGGGTTATGTAGAAGCAAATTAAGCACAGAATGATTACGCATTTGATAAATTTGAGTATTTTGCAACAGGCACAATCATTCAACATTATCACATATACCAATCATGATCAAGATCCATTACAAACAAAGTAAAGTGCTACTTGTAACATAATTAGAAAAACAAGCATGAACGTAATAATTCAAAACATTAAGATGCAAAACAGTAGTTCAGCAGTAGATTTCGAGTTTCTTACAATCCAAACTGAAAGAGAAAAAGCAATGCAATACAAAGATAAAATCTCAAGAGGAAACAGGATCAACAACGTCCATTAGCTAGGAAGGAGAAACTAAGGTTCTAAGGCTTCCTATCTAAGGATAAGATGGAGGATTCTGGTTGTCAGGAGTCGACGAGCTACAACCACCCTTGATTAAGACACTCAACTTGTTGAGCTCAGCACACATTCTTCTAGTCTGAGAATCAGTAGTAGTCTGAATGTAATTCCGCAAGGATTGGTAATGGTTGTATATGTATGCATTCTGACGCTCCTCAAAATGCTCCGAATCCGTATGATGTGAATCCTTAAGCGACTGATAATGAATATCTATCCTATTATTCAAACGTTGTTCCATAGCATCCATATAAGCTTGTCCAAAAGCGGGTTCCTGTGATGTATGTCCTGAATATTCCCCCTGACTTGCATCAAAAGGCTCTTGGTCAATGTCTTGATCATCTTCATCGGAAGGGTCAAGGTTCACATTGTTTTAGTCTTCTTGATATTGCCAAGTGTTGCCATACTTGTAGATGCCCATCTTGTGAATTAAACTCTAACTAATCAAGTGATTTTTGTCTGAGCAATCCATCACAATAGTATCTGAAATGTCAATATGTAGATAATCAATCACTCAGGACACAAAGATACTATAAAGAAGCAATTTTGATTGAGAGGTGTCACTCGGGACACAAAGATACTATAAGGAAGCAATTTTGATTGAGAGGTGGAGACGCTATACATGACCTTCAGAATTTCGTCAGGCCAATTTATCATGATGTTCTCCTTCACAGCAAACATAAACCTCAAGTCATTCATGGTAGGTTGTGCATGATTTGTGTTTCTTTGAATTAATATGTAGGCAACTATGTAGTGTAGGAGCCTATTTTCTACGCACAGAGATCCATCTTTGGTTAATTCGCCTTGGACATAGAGTTGTGGTCTACGCAGGCACGACTTATACATTTCAATAGCATCGAATGAGTGGTCGTTTGCCCAACCACAATCACTCAAACTAGTACCAGAAGCAGCTAAACCACCCACATTCATAAAGATTTCTTCAGTAATTTCGAACAACTTTCCAACTATCATCGACCAATATTTCCCATCTTTATATCTAAAATTCGAGTAATACTCCCTAACTATAGCAGGGTAAATGTTACCTTTTAGTTCCAAGAAGGGGACAACCCCTTGAGCTTGCAAACCAATCAGGAACTCGAAGTTTTGTTCCAAAAGCCAATCCACATTAGCAAACCGAATGTATGTAGGTTTTTTTCCCTGAAATTTATGTAACCGTGTTTCTTGTAGAATTAGTGAATAGTATGGGTCCCCGCGGTCCTGCCTTGATTGTTGAGAAGACACGATTTTTGGAGCATGTGGTGGATGTATCGCGGTTGTTTTGACTCTCTTTCCACGTCCTTTGTCCATTGCAATTAGAGCTGAAACGTGATGAAGGTTTACAAGAAGGATTGAGGGAAACCTAGGGTAGGGTTTTCAGTTTGGGGAAAGTGAGTTTCTTGAAAATATAAGATGAGGATGACGGTTAATGGAGTGGAAATGCAGTAGGGGGAAATAGGTTTGGGGCTAGGATGAAGCTTAGGATGGTGTTGGACATGTTCCTCTGAGATTGGAGAGAAAGGAGATGAATGAGGTTTTGAAAATTGTTCAGAAAAGCTATTGTTTCTAATATAAGGCTACCGTTAATCGATTAACGGCTCGGCTTAATCGAATATATAGAAAGAAAATATCAGGTTTTAAAATAATACTCCCAGGTAATCGATTAACGTGTTCCCATAGTCGATTAACTGTATCAGATACAACATTTTGACTGTTTTCAAGGCATACAATGATTTCAAACTTTATTGGCTAAGAGTTCTAAGAAATCACAAATATTTTAATGGTTTTTAAGCACAAAATCATGATTTGTACAAAAGATCATAAGCATTTAATCAACATGTTCGACATACTCAAAGAGATCATGCAAGACAATCACAAAAAAAATATTAATCAAGATATTTTTCATCAAGGATTCCTAGTTCTCTTCGAAGAACATAGAAGGTATCTCGTGAGAGGGGCTTGGTGAAAATATCTGCTAATTGTTTAGAAGTTTCAACAAATTCTAATATGCAATCACCTTTTTGAACATGATCATGCAAGAAATGGTGTCTTATTTCAATATGCTTTGTCCTAGAATACAAGACGGGATTCTAGGAAAGGTTGATGGCACTGTGTTATCACACTTAATAGGGATCTTTTCTAATATGAGCCCAAAGTCCTTAAGTTGCTGCTTCATCCAAAGGATTTGAGCGCAACACACGCCATCGGCAATGCATATCGCTTTAGCGGTGGACAAAGCAACGCACACTTGCTTTTTTCTATGCCATGCAACTAGGGAGCTGCCAATTAGGTGACAAGTCCCACTAGTGCTTTTAGGATCCAACTTGTACCAAACGAAGCAGTTATAACATAAGTAGTTAAACAGTTAAGCAGTTACAACAGCAGAAACAATATTCAGTTATAACATAAAACAGACTTATTCATCGATTAAGACTACCATTTAATCAATTAACGGACTAACAGAATGACATACAAGTCAGTTAAAACAGAAAACACATATTCAACAGAAAATCAGTTATGTTAATCGATTAAGCTACCACGTTAATCGATTAACTGGAACAATTATGCATATGTTTCAAAAGGTAAACTTCTCATATGTTATGTACAATATATATACATGCTCTACCAGTTATATTATGCCTAATATACACATAATACATGTATGATATAAGCATGAACATACGATTAACTAGATGATGTATTTCATGAATATGATAGTTCAATTAAGATGGCTTAAGAGACTAGCATCTAGGTTCACCTAACCTATACTCACTTACTACGACACACATCCCAGACTACTTAGATTATAGACTCAATTTATATCCTAGTCTAGATATGACCAAATGAGCATAAGGCATGTTGATTGTTGAGCCATCTTCAAGCTTTGTTAGAACCTTGTCTTCATCAAAACATAAGCTAAGATATGCTAGTGCTATTCTTGACACTTTGCACTTTCAAAATTGTGAATAAGGCCTCTAGTCTCAGCCTTAGAACTCATAAGATAAAGCCATGTATGTCTAGAAAAGTCATCAACCACAGTTAAAAAATATTTATGTCCTTGAATAGTGGAAATTCTAAGAGGAACCCAAATGTCCATATGAACAAGTTCAAGAACATGTGTAGTCTTAGAAGTGCTAGTAGGAAACACATATTTTGTCTGTTTTTGCAAGATGGCAATATTTACATACTTTCTTCGAGTCAATTTTTACATAGGCAGCAGAGCTATGAACATTGTCAAGAACAACATGAGAAGGGTGGCATCGCCTATAGTGCCAAAGATCAAAGCAAGAATTACTAGAAGTATTAGGAGAACTATCTATGTGAAAAGTATTATTTTCTGGATTGTCATGCCTTTGAAGAATGTATAGGTGGTTAAAAGCTTCAGCGTGACCAATCATCTTCGATGTAATCATATCCTAAATCAAGCAAGAAGATTTGTCAAAGACAAGCTTGCACTGAAGAGAGCAAATCAGTTTATGAATGGAAATTAAATTGTATTTGAAATCAGGCATATAGAGAACATTATGAAAAGTTAAAGATTTAGAAAGTATCACAGTTCCACTTTTCTTTGCAATTATGGTGAGGTTGTTAGGTAACTTCACATGGATAGGTTTAATAGATTTATGGTATGTGAAATTTAATAAGTTGTTGGTGACATGGTCAGTGGCACCAGTATAAGGTATCCATAAAGAATTGCCAAGAAGATTACCTGTTATAGATTGATGGTTATCACTAGGAAATGTATTACCAATTTGGTTTATGCTATGCTCAAGGTTGATGCTTAGTTGGCTTTAATCTTCTCTCTTGTTTCTACTATGTGCATTATCTCCAGTGTCAATTTGATGTGTTTCTTCTTCTAGAGTGACGACACTATTGGCGGGAAGCCATGTTTAAAATAACAGGTACCTGTTGTATGTCTCTCTCTACCATAAAATGTGCAGACTTTGTTATTATTGGCATTATAAGTCTTTCCAATGTTCCCCGTGCCTCCAAGAGTAGATGATATTCTTTTGTCATATTGGTTGTTTCCTCTTCCAGGATTTCTTCCAGGCTGCCCTCTCCAATTTTGTGTTGTGTTTATATTGTTGATGCTTGCTTTGTTCTCTCCAAGATTTGATCCAGTCAATTGCCTTTCTTGTTGCTGCACCATGGCAAAAACCTTATTGATGCTTGGCAATGGCTCCATGAGGAGTATTTGTGATTTGGTGGTATTGTATTGGTCACTCAAGCCTTTAAGCAAACATATTACATACTTTGTTTCCCTTTGAATTTTAATGGCCTTTAGAATGTCACTATCACTTTTCTTGTGACAAGGACTGGCTGGAATAGGCCTATGGGATTCCAATCCTTCCCAAAGTATCTTTACATCAGTGAAAAAGGTAGAGACACTTTTATCTCCTTGCCTTATAGAGTGTACTTCTTGCAATAGGTCAGAAGTCCTAAAATAATCACCCTTGGAGAATCTTTCTTGAAGATCCTCCCATAATTCTTGGGAATTATCTAGGTAAATTGTGCTAGATGTTGAGATAAGGATATTGTGATCCAAGAAATTACCATAGTGTTACATCTATCCCAAGCATAAAAAAATTTGGTCACTTTCTTCTGGCATTTTGATGACTCCATTAACAAACTTGAATTTGTTCTTTGAGGATAATGCTCTTTTCATTGTCCTGCTCTATGAGTGATAGTTGCATCCATCCAGGGGTGGTGTGATCAAAGCAAAGCTTGGATTCTCCCCTAGATAAAGATAATATGGGCTCGTTGGATTCTGTGAAATGTTAGAGGAAATGTGAGTCTCGCTAACCTCCTCTGAATCGATATGTTCCATTGAATGGCAAAAGATTAGGGAATAAAGAAATGATTAAAACGAAGAATGGAATTGTATTAGAGATCTCAATTTGAGAGCTATGATACCATATTAGAATTTGAATATGGAATGATAGTGTAAAGGAAAAGAGATGTTATTGTTATTGATCATTAACCATGATAAACATGGCTTTATATAAGGATACAAACGGGTAGCTTAAGTTGCAAGAAACAAAGCTAACAAACTCCTAACCCTCATAACTAACAAAACTAATTTATAGAAAATTGTTGCAACCCGATTTTCGGTTGGAAGACCGGCCACGCGACTTAGGGAGAAGTGAACTCGAATTCTACGTCTTCTGATTGATTTGGAGTCGCCACTACGTTTTTTTGCGGTTAAAATGTAGAAAACTCTCGTTTATGCCCAATTTGGATAAAAATGGTCTTTGAATAGGGACTCTGAATCGGGAGTCGATTATGAATCGAGGAAGGTATTAGCACCCCGTCCGCCCGTATTAAAACAGTACCCTCACTAATCACACGAATTTTTATACCCTTAACACTTATTCATTTAAAATTCAATTAGTAAAACCGAATATTTTTATTTTTTATTTGCATCTGACAAGAGGTTATCCTGCTCCTACGTATCCCCGGGTGCAATAGGGAAATCAAGTCTACATAGTTCTTAGTTCGAAAATTATTTCTACCTTGGTTGATTTTTAATGATATGGAAAATATCGATAGGATAGGTTTAGAAGTATTAGTTTATTGAATTGGTCAATTTGAAATTGTTTAAAATATATATTGGTTTCGATTTAATGGGACTAATAGTTTAGGAACAGTGTTGGTCATAGACCTTATCCCCATTTCCAGGGAGTTAGAGACAACTCGAACCATAACCTTACTATAAAAATTCCATTAAGAATAATTTCTAATTATTTATACATATAGAATCTGAGTGATAAAATAGTTTATAAGTTATATATATATATATGTATATAGAGTTAATAGTTTAGAGATAGTGTTGGTCGTAGACCTTCTTCTCATTTTCGGAGAACTTAGAGACTACTCGGACCATAAACTTACTATAATAGTTTCATGATTAATTTACTTAATAATACAGTGTTGAGTTATTTTTATAATTAAGTAATAAAATAGGTTTGAGAATTATTTTTTATATACGAAATTAATAGCTTAGAGATGATATTGGTTGTAGACCTTCTTCCCCTTTTCAGAGAAGTTAGAAACGACTCGAACCATGACCTCACTATAAAAATTCCATCATTTATCGAATGATAAATAATTTTTATTTATTTATTTATTATAAATGTTAATATTATTTAGATTAAAATATATCGTCATTGTTTACTAATCCTCATATGTTTTTGTTTTTATTTTTATACAACAATAAACGTGAGGTATACTAATCAATTTCTACTTACTAAATTTTTATAAACTAATGATGTTGGACAAATACAACCACTAAATATAAAAGGAGATACAAAAAATAAAATAAAGAAATTAAAATAAAGAACAAAGGAAAGGGAATAGTTAAGGGTCTGTTTGCTTTGTGAAAATATTTCCTATTTTGATTTTCTATTTTTATTTCTTGAAAACAGTTTTCATTTTTAAGAAATGAAAATTAGAATTCATGTTTGGTTTCATTTGATATATTTTTGTTTCTAGAAAATGGAAATAATGAAATGTGTTTGTTTTCTACTTTTTCAATACAACATCTATTTCATAAATAATAAAAATATGATTAACTATGTATATTCTCACAAGTAACATCAATTTTTAGTGAAGTTAAAATTTAAATATAAACAATTTTTTTAAACCAACATTTGCTGTAAAGTTTAAAATCATTTTATTATTGAATCACTTTTTATTAAAATTATTCTCTCATACACTTATATAACATATCATAAATAATACATTTATTTAGTAAGAAAAATAAGATATAATATTAAGTCACACTAATTATGAAATACAATTCAAGTTTTATGCAAAGGAAAAAACTATAATTATCAATTATATATAAAGTTTTTCAAGATCTACGATAACTTTCCCAAATTTGGGTTGCAATAGTCTCACGAACTTCGGCCATTTCAGTTGCTTGTTGAGCATCAACATTGATACCTTGTTGATTTACGTTTAATCCTTAATCATCAACAATCAAATTTTCTCCAGAATATTGACCAAAAAGTCTATCTTCACTATGTTGCAATCTAATAAAGTTATGTATAGTGCAACAAGCATTAGGAATTAACCTTTATCTTCTAACAGGATAATTTGGCATCATCTTTAATATGGGGAATCTTGCTTTTAGTACTCCAAAACATCTCTCAATAACATTCCTTAACGAAGAGTGTCTATGATTGAACAATTCTTGTTTACCTCTTGGTCGTCCTCCATCACGAAAATCTCGCAAATGATATCTCGTCTTTCGAAATGGAGCAAGATATCCAGACATGTTAGGAAATCCAGAATCAACAAGATAAAATTGATCTGCAAAATAAATAGAATACCTATTGAATAACTTATAACTAATAAAAATATTAGTAATATTGAAAGATTTTTTTACCTCCGATGGGTTTTGGAAAATCATTTGCAGGAGTTAAAGCATCTAAAAATACTCTTGAATCATTTGCTGTTCCTTCCCAACCAGAATAAACAAATGTGAATAGCATGTCAAAATTACACACTGCCAATACATTTTGTGTTATCAAAACTTTTCTTCCACGAAATGTTGTTTGCTTTGATGTTGGAGCCCAAGCAGATACATGTGTGCCATCAATTGCACCAATACATTTCTATGTTCAAAATATGAATAATAATTTAGTACACAAATAAATATAATATATTAATTATTTAAAGTAAAGAAATTTACCTTGAAATATGGGAAATACTTATGGGTTCCTCCTATATATGGATGTGTTATAGTTTGATTTCTTGGTACGATGATTGTTCTACCCAACTTGCAAACTGCTCTTAAAACTCTTTTAAACCATTTACTTACAATTTGTAGAGAATGTTGAAAGCGTTCAGCAACGACTCGATGACGCATATTATGGCATATGATGATTAAGAACATTGCAACTCCTTCTTCGACACATACTTTTTTGTCGTCACTTAAATTTCCAATATCCCTTAAAGTATCACAAAAATTCAAAAACACATTTTTCCTCATTCTAAAATTCTCATAACATCTAGCTTCATGGCCTGCCATAACTTCAAGAGTATACATCTTGCCAATCAATAAAGAAGTCCTGCATGGTGTCCTACTAATAAAATTCCTCTCATACTCCATAATCAATAAAACTATAATTAAATCTTCAATATCACCATCCAAGTCAAATAGTTGACATAATTACCTGCTCAAATAAATAGTTAAATTTGCTAGTATAAAACATTTATAATAAACGAAATCATCTAATGAATTGAATATCTAACCAATAACATTAAGTCAATCACAAACCAATGCTATAAATCTAAGTAAGAAATTAAAATGCTTAAAATGAAATATAAAGTTATCACTTAAATAAAATGCATAAATACTACTCTAGAGATACTAGCCATTCCTTCCTCCTTAGAAAGAGAAAAATATTGAGATTGTTTGAGTTTAATTATATATAGAATTAAGCATAACAAAAATATTATTCAAACAATTAGTATAATAAAACACAAATAAAATCAAAAGCAAACATAGAAAAATAAAAAGCAGGGGTGTGGCATACGGGTTTTTTAGAACCCAAAATCCCAAAAGGGATTTCCCTAATGCCCTTTACTTCTCCAATCTTCTTCTCCCTTGGCTTGTCTTCTCTCTTTCTTTTCCTTTCTTGATGATGATGGACAAGGTTCACGATCAATGATATTAGCAGGGGGGTCGCGGTTTCTTCTTTTCTTAAATCTAGAGGGGATTCGAATCCCTAGTCTCCACTCTCTCCACGCAACCTTCATGAAGGCTGGACAAGGTCACCGGAGATGGTTTCCCTTCTTCTTTTCGGGGTCCAGCAATGATGATAAGGTACGATGTTGTCTTCTCCCTTTCTCATTCTTCTTCACTTTTCGTTCTTATTTGATTGGTTTTGGTTGCTGTTTGGTTTTTTCAATAGGTGAATTGAGGGAGAATGAAGACGATATGGTGTGGTGGCTCGCGGTGGTTTTCCAGTTCGGGGTTCCCCTTCTCACGATGCAACAAGATGAGTCTCTGTCAAAGAGGGCACACGATGCCACTGAGAGTGATTACATCACCTCACATGCTTGATTAGGTTTTGGAGCCTATTCCTCAATCATGGAATCAACAAGTCCGCGGGAAATCAGTAAGGGCCCAAATCCCTCATATTGATATTTATGTTTCTTTTATTGCATGCTATTTTTGAATGATGATATGCATATCAAAAACATATATGGGTTGATGTTAATTTGGAAGTGAATTATATTATTTTGGTTTAAGGTCACTGTGATGCATTGCTTCCATTATTATCGCTTTAACGATCTACCTCATTTTTGTTTAACTGCATTCTGATTTGATTACACAAACCTATATGCATTACCTTTCATTAAAATGATGTACAGTCTTGTTTGGTTATTATTCTAGTTTCAAATCATTGGTAATTAGCTGTAACATATCAGATAAACACAACCCAGGAGGCAGGGACAAATGGTTAGATAAGAGGTTCCGTAAGAACACATGGGTAGGTCACTTTAATATTTGGGTGTGCCAATAGTTTCACATAAGGCTATTGCAACCAAGAGGAGACATTATACCACAAAAATATATGTTGTATGTTGATATTTTTAAGTACAGGACCAGTAAACAAAAATAATGACATTAACACAAAAACCATGAAAATCACGAAGTCCGAATATGGATTTTAGTACTAACCTTAGGTAGCAATTTGGTTTGGTTGTGTCGTTTTACCATATTATCTCTGAACTTGTGCTCCGTTTTAGATATCTCTCTGATTCTGCTGAGTGATGTCTCCGTGTGTATCTGTTCATGAATTTATGTGATGCACGTGTTATACGATTTCTGCCTGCTCCAATATGTAGCGTATTCTCTGATTTGATATATGTATGTCTATGGATTGCTCTCTAGTCATTGTACGATGTGAATATGTGCTCTAATTACTTCTGCCTTTTTTCTCTGATTTCTCTGCCATTGTATATGTGTATGATGCCTTTTTATAGTCAGATGTGTGTCTTTTGGGTGGCTGGTCTTGACCCCTTTTTATTCTGATTTAAGGCTGCCCATGAATGCTCTCCTTTATGCTGATAATGATGTGTAACTGAAACAACATTAATTCTGGTTTATATCTTTTGAAGTCTCTTTGTAATCCACAGCTGGCTATCTGTTTGCTAATTCTAAATGCCTTCAATCATTTTATTATTTATTCCTCTATTTAATGTGCCCTCATTGTTGTGTAATCGTAACATCTATGTAATTAAGCCTGAGAATTCAAACATTATAGGCCTTTTATCTCTATAACAGTTATCACTAACATTTAGCAGCCGTTACCAAATTGCAGGGTTCGAAGAATTTGAAGAGGACATCATTGGAGGATGAATAAAATTGTGCATGTAACCAGTTGTAGTGAAAAAATTTTGAAGCCATTGAGACTAAGCTTCCGTGCTTTGTTGTATTTTGGATGCTCCATTACTGCACTTATGATCTTAGCATATCAAATGAAAAATTACATAGGTGGCTTATTATTTTATGATTTCACCACGAAATCTCTTGATTTAATGCATATACATTCTGCACTATGTATTGTTTCATTTCAAATCTGTGCCACTGCTTGTAGGATAAGCGGCTTAGGCTCTTCTAAATTTATGTCCAAGTTGTGAAATTCTCAATTTGTATTGTTAAAACATATGTCCGACATGCTAGTTTGGTGGATGAATATTGAATTGTTTTATACCAATAATAGTGATAAAAAATAGAAAAGCGATATGGTTACAACTATAAATTTTACACAGTTAGCTTATCAAAAAATTGATATAGGAAGAAACTTCCACGCTGAAATTTTTATCTGTTGAGCATTGTTGAAAGATAAATTTGAGGAGCTTTCCCTTCCAGGTGCCAACTTGTTGAGAGGTTATTTCTCTCATTTTCGGTGTGTTGCCATCTCGACTTTGTTAGAATAAATTCCAACGCCGGTATAATGGTTTCAAGAATATTCCACTTACAACTTACTTTTAATAATCATGTGAATAAGTTATTCCTTCTTTGCCTCATCTCGGCTTTGTTAGAATAAATTCTAACGCCAGTACAATGGTATCGAAGCAACCCCTTTGACATAATTATTAAGTACCTTTGAATAGCATCTCGGTTTTGTGGAATAAATTCCAACACCGGTTTAATGGTATTCTAATATATAAAAGTGATGAATAGTTAGTTGTTAGAAATAAATAAATAAAGAATAAAAGAATAATAAATTTAGTGACGTTTATCTATTTACTCTCTTTCGAGTTCATTTTATTTAACAAACCAAACTTCTTCCTTAAGGAAGGTTGGTATTAAAGAATAAATAAATTGCGGAAAGTAAATAACAATAAATAAAAGTTAGTAAGTTAGCTTCATCACATTTGTATATTAAAATGTGTTTTCAACAAATAAATTTATTGTAACAATTTACTATTTTACAATTTACACCTCTTTTAAGATTCAATTGTAGTATACTATAGGGTTATGTCGAACCACAAGTAATTGCCTAATAGAATGAATCATATGAATATGTCAAAACACAAATAATGAGTAAACATATTGTGATGATTTTTTGTAGTTTTGCACATAAACAAATTTACAAGAAAAATAAACTAAATATTAACAAATTCTTCAGTAGACAATATCATTTTGAATAAGGAAAATATTTCTCAACTTGTTATGAGTTTGAACTACCTAGACAAGTTCTTATGTTTTACTTTGATTAACTCCAAACACCAAGTTCTAAAATTCTCCTTTTATTGTATGTCCTAAAATGGTAGAATGATAATCACTTATATTTATTACTAAACAATATTACGTCCACAAAGAGATTAGGTTGCCACACACTAATCTTGGCTACTCTAATATTGAAGTAGTAATGAATATAAGATCTTAAGAAAAGTATGCTTAACTTGGCAAATAAACTAAGTAGTACAACTACTTCTTAGTTTATTTGTTAA
>NW_017725107.1:40359-42372 GCF_001865875.1 Lupinus angustifolius
GAAGTAGAAATACATATTCAACTTACAAATGAAATTGTTAGGAGCATGAGCCATCCATCCAAGGATTGGATGCTTTTGAGTTCCAAATGAGAGTACAAAATTGATTTTTGCATCTCATTTGCCTTCTCCTTTTCTCCTCTTGAATTCTATGAAAAACTACTCTAAAACTAGCCTAAAAACTACCTAAAATGAAAGGAAAAGAAGAGGAATCAACTAGGAAGAATTTATAATGAATGTACAATGTTTTACAAATGAGAATTTCGTGTCTTTTTATAGGCCAAGGTGCTAGGTGCTCAACTGCCCGGTTTGGCAGCTAAGCTGCTCACCATTGGCCCCTATGAAGAGCCAATTTGGCTCCTACTTGACCCCTATGGTAGGCTAGGTTACATGCATGGTGACACCTCGTGTTTCATGTCATAGCTTTATGTCATCCATGAGGTCATGTTCTTGGCCTTTAAGCAAACAAAAAGTAAGATGTTCCATGAGTTGACCTAGAAATCATTTTTCTGGTGCGCCAGCCGCTCAACACACCTAGTTCCCCGCTTAGCTGCCTGTTTCAGCAGCTTATCTGACCTGGTTCCACGCTCAGTTGCTTGTTTCAGCAGCTTAGCTGACCTGATGTGATGCTCAGCTACTTGTTTCAGCAGCTTAGCTGACCTGGCCTAGTGCTTGGTGCTTGGCTGACTTGGCCTGGTGCTTGATACTTGGCTGACCTGGCTGGTGCTTAGTGCTTGGCTTGGCTGGACAGCTTCGTGCTTGATTTCTTCATGGTGAAGCAACCTTTTTTCCTATGGTTTGTTACTTGATTTTTGTTGGTTGCTTGGCACTTTTGGGCTGTTTTCTTTAAGTTAAGGTAAGCATTTGATTTTTGCAAGTTGCTTGGTCTATCTTAACTTAGGTTTATTCAAGATGAAGTAAGCTACCTTTCTTCAAGGCTAAGTAACCAAATTAAGCACATAGCATGTCATGCTTTAACTTGATTAGTTTTAGCAATTCATTTTGAGTTTCTGTCTTGAATTTTGGCTTGAATTCTTGTCCCTCTTTCAATTTATTCTTTAATATTCAATTTCCTACAAAACTCAAAGAAAACTTGGACAAGAATTAATAAAGAACTAATTTATTTAATCCTGCAAAATTCACCTAAAAAGTGTTAAATTAAGTTGGTTTTCTACAATTTGCATAGGATAAGTGTCATAAAATGATGGTGAAAAGTGTATACTTTTTGCACTTATCAAACATCAGATCGCTATTTTTTCAGATTACTTGCCACACTAAAGGTTGTTGAAAGGTTATTTCGGTGTTTATTTTAGTTGGAAGTTTTCTCTTCTCAACAAAATCGTCCCGACAACAGTGTCAATTTGTTGAAAGATTAATACTCTCATTTTCGTTATGTTCATTTTGTAAGTAAGAGAACTCGGTTTTATTCTTTCTTCGTCATCTCGGCTTTGTTAGAATAAATTCCAACGCCGATATAATGGTTTCAAGAATATTCCAGTTACAACTTACTTTCTTAATAATCATGTGAATAAGTCATTCCTTCTTTGCCCCATCTCGGTTTTGTTAGAATAAATTCTAACGCCGGTATAATGGTACCAAAGCAATTACCTATTACATAATTATTAAGTACCTTTGAATACCATCTTGGTTTTGTGGAATAAATTCCAACACCGGTTTAATGGTATTCTAATATATAAAAGTGATGAATAGTTAATTGTTAGATACAAATAAATAAGTAAAGAACAAAAGAATAATAAATTGAGTTACCTTTATTTATTTACTCACTTTCGGGTTCATTTTATTTAACAAACCAAACTTATTCCTTAAGGAAGGTTGGTATTAAAGAATAAATAAAATGCGGAAAGTAAATAACAATAAATAAAAGTTAGTAAGTTAGTTTCATCACTTTTGTATATTAAAATGTATTTTCAACAAATAAAGTTATTGATAACACTTTACTATTTTACAATTTACACCTCTTTCAAGATTCAATTGTAGTATAGTATAGAGTTATGT
>NW_017725107.1:42472-42898 GCF_001865875.1 Lupinus angustifolius
TAAAATAAATCATGTAAACATGTCAAAGCACAAATAATGGTTTAAACATATTTTGGTGATTTTTCGGTTTGATTTGCACATAAATAAATCAACAAGAAAAATAAACTAAGTATTCACAAATTCTTAAGGAGGCAAAATCTTTTTCAATAAGGAAAATAAATTTCTCAACTTCTTCTGAGTTTGAATTACTTAGACAAGTTCTTATGTTTTACTTTGGTTAACCCCAAACACCAAGATCTGAAATCCTCCTTTTAGTGTATATCCTAAAATGGTAGAATCATAAACACTTATATTCATCACTTAAACAATACTACAACCATAAAAGAGATTAGGTTGTCACACCCTAACCATTGGTGACTCTAATATTGAATGAGTGATGAATGTAAGATCTTAAGAAAAGCATGCTTAACTTGGTAAATAAACTAA
>NW_017725107.1:42998-44185 GCF_001865875.1 Lupinus angustifolius
AGCTATTGTGAGCTACTTCTGAAAAGCCTATGGTGGGCTACTTGAGGTGAGGTCATGGATGACTTCATGGTTTGCTTGATGGTTAAGTCAAGTCTGGTAAGCACCCCCCAGCGTACCTGCTTCACCGATGAGCTGCTTGTTCAGTAGCTTCTGACCGTGTTGACTGGGACGTGGCTTGGTACTTGCTGATCTGGCCAGGAGTCTGGCGCTAGGAGTCTGGTTCTTTGTTGAGCAGCTTGGTTGGACCGCTGAGCAGCTTGTTCAGCAGCTTGGTCTTGTGCCAGGCACGTGTCTGACCGTGTCAAGCATATTTCTGACTGTGCCAGGCCTAGTCTGGTGCTAGGCTGAGCGGCTAAGTAGGTCCACTCAACTGCCTAGTTGAGCAGTTTGGTCCAAGTCAGGCAGGTGGCTAGGTCAGCTCAACGGGGCTTGTTCCACGAGGTGCATGGTTGAGCACCTTGATTTTCTTGACTTTTGTTGCTTTTTGACCATAAATTTTTTTTTTTTTAATTTTATTTCCTACAAAATACATAAAAAGGCAATACAAATACAAATATACCAAATTGTGATATTTTATACAAAAAATATTGTTTTAAGTTGGTTTTTCTCAATTATGCTTAAGATAAGTGCCATAAAAATGTATGATTTTTAGGTATGTTTGGCACTTATCAAAGGTTTAAATCGAAAGGGTATCATCAATGAGTCTAAATATACCATGGCATTACGGATTACTTTACATCGCGAGGAAGATATTGGTGAGGACAAAATTGAGTGTTCACAAAAATGATAAACACATGTGTATAATAATAAACACATGTGTCAAAATAGAGATGCTCAGCTATGTTAGGTATTAGTGGCTAAAACAGACCTAGAAGAGGGGGTTGAATAGGTGTAGCGGTTAGAGTATCCGCTTTTTCGAAAACAACAAATTATTCAAAAATAATCCCAGATTAATCGATTTACAGAATACAAATAATCGATGAACACAATTACTTTAATCGATTAAAACAGCTCAGAAATTACAAACAGATTCGGTTTCTTGCACAACAATTAACCGAGATTTAAACGAATATACAGAGCTTACAAAATATCAGAATTACACTAGTATAGTATGGAAACAGAATATAGCAATTAAAACAACTATACAACGTAACCGATTAAAGCAATAAAGAGAGAAAGAGAGAGAG
>NW_017725107.1:44285-50540 GCF_001865875.1 Lupinus angustifolius
GATCTGGGAGATTTTTCTTCACTATAATTGAAATAATGTTTTACAAGCACTTCTTCCAATTACAACACTTAGATATTCACTTGAAACATAAAGAAATTTATACCTTGGTTTGACTCCCTTCCTACCGCCCAAGAAAACATTTCTCGCAGTGTAGCCCCAGCCAAGAACCTATTCTTCCTATCAAGAACACTAAGCTAACGAAGATACAACACAATCTCGTTGGTGGTAAGACACCTTGAGATTCCCAATGTTACAACACTTTTCACAGCAAAAACATAGAGTAAACTAAAGCAATTATGATGCTCAAAACAGACAATTAAGATCTTACTCTAAAACTCTAATACAAGACTCATATAACATGACAATGTATTAGTTGAAAACAATTTTTACAGAATGCAAAATCTTCACAAAAACATCAATGAATGCATGAACATGTGAGGTGAAATAGTGAGAAATTAAACATGAAATGCCTCTCAATCCTAAAGCATAGAATTCTCTCTTTTCTAATCTCACAAATGCAATGTCATATAGATGCAACACTAAACACGAAATATGCTCTAACTCTCTAAAAAATGCAACATGCAAGTTATGACTACAGTTCTGAAAACGTAGTTTATAAAGCTGATTCTGTTTTTCAAGTTTTTCAGTTTCAACCACTTTTCAAAAACTTATGTTAATCGATTAAATCATGCCTTAATCGATTAACATCATATTTCTAAGTGAATTTTCAATTTATAAAACTCAAATACGTTATGCACTTAATTTATACATGTTCAACACTAAGTATATGCCTAGGATGCATATCTGAAAACTTAAAATGATGTAAAGTTTTATGCATATGAGACATATATAGAGTTTACCTAAGCCTTAGATTCAACCTAAACTAATTATTAGTCTAAGTCTAATACCAATCTAGAGACTTAAGCATGCTGATTTGTTGATGATCTTCAAGCTTTCATGATCACATGTTGTCCTCATCAAAACTAAACACATAGAGAAAGCTTTCCAAAGTGCTATCTTGACATGCGCACTTTCAAGCTACAATTCTAAACTTCTAGAGAATTACAAACATAATGCATAATTGATTAATGTGCCTAATGCTAAGACACTTTGCCAAGACAGGGTGCAGGAATGGCTTGGTGCTTATGTTAATGTGCCTTGGTGCAATTTTGATTGATGCATCATGCAGAGTCTGATGCTATGAGTGCACCAAGTCTGGTGCACTAGATGCGCTAAGCTAGGCCAATACTGATGCCTCTGATGTGTCAAGCCAGGCCAACTCTGATGCTCATGATGCACCAATTCTGGTGCTCCTAATGCGCCAATTCTGATGCTCTTGATGCGACGAGCCTGACCGAGATCCTGGTGTTGCTGATGCGCCAAATCTGGTGCTCCTGATGCAACATTAGCAAGACTGAATAGAAACATGATCCTGCATTATGTTTATTAATGACCTTTATAAGAAAGGTTAGTTGAATAAAGTTAAATCTATGATATATCGTATATACATAACATTAAACCCAATCTAAATATGATGCAAGGACCTAGTAATTACCTATGATGGTTGTGAGGATGAGGTGGTCTTAGTGTTGATGAACCATTGTGATGAAGATTAGTATGGATTCTGTTAAACCTACTACTTCTCTTCCATCATTTGGGTCCAATAGTCAACACTACAACATTCTTGGTTTAAGACAATGTCCTAAAAACCGTGGCCTAATCTACAAATATTGGTGTTTTTGTTATACACCAACAATTTGTTAATTATGCTAATAATATAACAGTATCACAATGATTGTTCTTAAAGTTGTTTTTAACATAATAAGAACAACTTTACTCTATTCTCCTGTGATATTCTTATTTCCCGAGTTTTTGTTCTTATTTTATTAACAAATAAGAATAATTCTTGGTGAAGAGACATAACATTTATTTATTGTGAAACTTTATCTATTTTATACATTTTATATAAGAAAATAAGAACAATTCTTGGTGAAGAGAGATAACATTTATTTATTGTGATACTTTATCTATTTTATACATTTTATTTATCTTTTAATTTACTATGTTATAATTTCTATTATAATTTGAAATTATATTTGATGTATTTTAATTAATATAATATTTTGTTTTATTTATTCGTGTCACTTATTTTATTTTTATAATTGACAACGAAAATTTATATTTTTAGTTATAATTTATTATAATAAATTACTGTGATTTTTAATTTATTAATAAATAAATAAATAAGTAATTATTTTTAATAATTTATTATATTTATTGTAAAATATAAAAGTGTGAGGTAAATCGTCACTACGCCAGAATAGAAAAACAACAACGCTTAAAATTGTCATTGAACAACATTTTTGGGGCGCTTTCTATGTGAGTGCAGTAGTACATAAGGTTATATTCAACAACGTTTTTAAAGTGTTGTAGAAAATAGACATTTAACAGCGCTCACTGAAGCAAACGTTGTTAAATGTCTACTTTCTAAATAAGTCAATATCTCTCAGACATTCTATCAAATACATGACAAGCATGTCCAACTCCACCACATTTACAATAGATTTGTTAAATCACCAACAAATCCAACTACATTCAACCTTAACATATTCCAATATTATAAAATAACATATTAGTAATGAGATCTTACACAAATTGTTCATTCTTTCTCCTCCTATGTGCAAGTCCTTAAAAAGTGTTCATGTGTTCCTCAATGATTAATGCAAGCTACAAATACAAATAAAAAAATATTACCTCTAAACAAATTGCAAAAGATGGAAAAAAATACAAAATTAGTAGCAATAGAGAAAAACATTTAGCATTATACTCAAACCTTGTGTTAAACCAGTGAACCATAGCAAAAAACCTAGAACACTATAAGTGCATAACTTCACAACAAATAAAGACTTGTTATTTATGGTGTAAATGCAAACATCAAGACTGAATCAAAAAGAAATAAACGAGTTAAAATAAGATAACAATTTACCTTATGCGTGAAGAGAAAAACCAAAAACCGATAACTTGTTTGAAGAGAGAAACTAAAAAAAACAGAGAAAAAAAATGTAACTCATGGAGAAAAAGAAAGTAAGAGAAATAAAAAACTGATCGATATGTTTATTATTGTATGTGAGGTTTTGTTTTTGAATTTGAAAAGATTCCCGCTCACCACTAAAACAAGTGTTTAATAGTACTTATTGAAGAATTGTTGTTAAATATATGAATGTATGATCTTTAACATCGCTTGCTTACATAAGCGTTGTTAAAGATAACACATTTAACAGTGCTTATCGAACAAGTGCTGTTAAATATATGAAGTATGATCTTTAACAACAGTTCTTCAATAATCGATGTTAAAGATAACACCTTTAATAACACTTGCTTAAATAAGCGATGTTAAAAATAACTCATTTAACATCCCTTATTGAAGAAGTGATGTTAAATATATGAAGTATGATATTTAACATCGCTTTCTTCAATAAGCATTATTAAAGATAACAACTTTAACAATGTTTTCTTCAATGAGCGATGTTAATTCTCTTTCGCCTTATATTTAACAGCGTTCAACATATAAGCGTTGTTGAATGAGCGTTGTTGAATGAGCGTTGTTAAATATTAATTTTGGCATAGCGTGTGGGACCCAAATAAAAATAATGTTTGCTATTGTGAGGAAAAAGTAAATGTTATTCTTATATTATGGAGAGTCATAATCAGTGGCGGATCTTGACCACAATTTTAGAGGGGGCAGGATTATGATTTATACATAAATAATGTTTGGAATCGTTAGAAAATATATAAATTTTAAATGTAAAAATAAGGTATTTTCTTATGTTTAAATTTCCAAGAAACATAATAGAAAAATTAACATAACAAATCTATGAAGAAATTCCAAATATTCCTCACTTATCTCTTATAAACATTATATGTATTTTAAACTCAGAAGAATGCAAATTTGAGCATAAAGTTAGTTTTTATATCCTTTCAAATAGAGAATCAAAATATTGTATGATTGAGATTGATAAAAATATTTTTTTTATAAAATTATAAATTATAAAGAGGAAAAAATAGAAAGATAGAGATAACATACATAGAGAATGGAATAACCCTACTAAAATTAATCAATCAGAAAATAGTTCACTAACAAAGAATGACAACGCCAATGAATAAAATTTGATGCAAGAAACAAACAAATCATAAGTAATCCTGTCATGATTTCATAGGCAACTGATAATGTGCCTATGGAAAAAGCAATTGAAGAAAACTGACTTATAAAAAAGTAAATATGACATTTTAAGGTGAAAATTAAATGGGTTAAGTTGAAGAGTTATCAAAAGTTATATCAGAGATATGAGGAATATGTCATGTGATACTCAAGAGAGTGAAGCTTCATAGAGGTTGAGAGTTTTGGAGAGAATAATGGATTTTTGTGTAGAAGTATTGTTCTTGGAGAAAAAAATGTATGAACTAACAATATATAAGTTTTATAGGTTGTTATTTCATCATTCACCGTTCATATCTAATTTTCATTAATTCTTTAACAAAGTAATCTAGAAATCGAACCCTTAACCTTTTGGTCATGTTAGGAATCTAGCAGTGTCTTATACCACTAAACAAAGATCTTGTTGATATATTTTGAAGTTAATTGTGTACTTTTGATGTGATTATAGTGAAAAACCTATGTTGGTCAATTCAATTTTTTATTTTTTGTGACATTTTGTGCTAGTAAAACATTTCTAATTGGTTATTTAATTAAGTAATTTCGTGATAACAATATTTTAAAATTTAAAGAATAAAGTTATCAAATAATATAAGGTATTATTATGATTTTTAAATGTAAAACGAGTTAATCATTTTAGTCATTGACTCACTAAGTATTGACCCAATATTCTGATCCAATTATTGACCTTCCATAGTTTAAAAACATTGTTATTTACTTCCTAAAGATATTGGTTTTCAACTGATAATGTGCCAGGGTTTGAAAACTTCAAATACCTGAACCATGTTTATAAACTCAAGAAGGCCCTCTACGGCCTAAAACAGGCTCCCAAAGCATGATACGATAGATTGAGTTTGTTCCTACTTGAAAACGGGTTCAAAATGAAAGTTCAAAGTGTCAAGAATAGCACTAGCATATCTTAGCCTATGTTTTGATTAAGACAAGGTTCTAACAAAGCTTGAAGATGGCTCAACAATCAACATGCCTTATGCTCATTTGGTCCTATCTAGACTAGGATATAAATTGAGTCTATAATCTAAGTAGTTTGGGATGTGTGCCGTAGTAAGTGAGTATATGTTAGGTGAACCTAGATGCTAGTCTCTTTAGCCATCTTAATTGAACTATCATATTCATGAGATACATCATCTAGTTAATCGTATGTTCATGCATATATCATACATGTCATATGTGCATATTAGGCATAATATAATTGGTAGAGCATGTATATACATTGTACATAACATATGAGAAGTTTGCCTTTTGAAACATATGCATAATTGCTCCAGTTAATCGATTAACGTGGTATCTTAATTGATTAACATAATTGATTTTCTATTGAATATGTGTTTTCTGTTTTAACTGACTTGTATGTCATTCTGTTAGTTCGTTAATCGATTAAATGGTAGTCTTAATCGATTAACGAGTCTGTTTTATGTTGTAACTGAAATTTGTTTCTGTTGTTGTAACTGCTTAACTAATTAACTGTTTTTGCAACGGCTTAAACCACTTGTTTACCATGCTATAAATACGAGGCTTCACTCAGAACTCATTAGCATTCATTTTACTTGTTTAGGGCTGTTTTAGAGAGCATTTGCATACGTGTTTTTACTACTTTTTCTGCAAAAGAGTTGCATGTGTTAGAAGAGAGATTATGTTGTTTCTGCAATAACATGCTTTTTGTTTCTGCATAGTTTCATGTTCATTTTAATATTGCTCACATGATAATGCATTAGATTTTGATAGAAAGAAACCATTTGTATACTGATAATTGATTAACCCATTCTTACATTGATGGCTTAATTGATTAGAATAAAGGTTAATCTTAGAGTCTTTATATTGTAATATCTTAAGCATTATGTGCTTAGTGTACCTTGATCTTAACGTGTTTTTGTGTAGTCTGGATCTGTCTCGTGGTGTAAGATCACCATAGAGATTGAAGTTCTTCACCAAGGCAGGGAGGTCTTGATTTGAGGATAAGATTCTTGGCTGGGGCTAGTTCGCGAGAAAGGTTTTCTCAAGAGGCGAAAGGGTAGAGTCAAACC
>NW_017725107.1:50640-51086 GCF_001865875.1 Lupinus angustifolius
AAGAAGGGAGCATCCCTTGTGCTTGTAAATTGAATTGGTAATTGTATTCTTAATTCAATATTGTGAAGAAAGAAAATCTCCCTGATCCAGAAGGGGAGGTGTGGATGTAGTTTGTAGTGGACCGCAAACGAACCAGGATAAAAATCCTTTTTTCACTGTTCTTTCTTTTATTATTCTTTAACTGTTTTCTTGCCATGATACATTGAATCTATTATTAAGAAATTGGATATTTGTTTACTGCTATATAGTTAATACTTGTGTGCAAAAATATCTGAAATATATCTGTTCAAGTGTATCTTAATTATTGTGCAAATTGCCTGTTTAACTCAATCTGTTCTGTGCATCAAGTTAATTGATTAAACAGTTCTGTTAATCGATTAATTGGACTGTTTTTCCAGCAACTAGGTTGTTGATAAGAAGCGGTAAATTTAACCGCCACACCTATT
>NW_017725107.1:51186-86772 GCF_001865875.1 Lupinus angustifolius
CTAGGTGTTCCTAGGCCACTGATACCTAACACGAAAAAGGTTTGGTCGACACAAATCTCTTTATCCGTAGATTATAAAATCATGTTTTACTTGTGCAAATATATGTTGATGATATTATCTTCGGATCTACTAATGACATCCTTTGTAAGGAATTTTCTGAGTTGATGCAGGGGGAGTATGATATGTCGATGATGGGTGAGCTGAATTTTGTTCCTTGGGCTTCAAATTAAACAAATGGAAAGTTGCATCTTCATCCATCAGTCGAAGTATTGCAAGGAATTACTGAAGAAATTCGATATGGAGCAGTGTAAAGACGCATCTACACCTTCGGCATCTGTATGTTATCTAGACAAAGATGAAAAGGGGAAAGCGATTGAGGTAACCAAATATCGTGGGATAATCAGCTCATTATTTTACTTAACTGCTATCCACCCCGATATTATATTTAGAGTTTGTATGTGTGCTAGATTTCAAGCTTTGCCAAAAGAATCGCATTATATTGCTGTAAAACGTATCATGAGATATCTAAAGGAAACTATAAATATGGGATTATGGTATTTTAGGGATGCCTCCATATCCTTGGTAGGTTACTTTGATTCCGACTTCGCTGGGTGTAAGTTGGAACATAAAAGCACTAGTGGGACTTGTCACCTATTAGGCAGCTACCTAGTTGCATGGCATAGTAAAAAGCAAGTGTGCGTTGCTTTATCCATCGCTGAAGCGAAATATATTGCTGATGGCGTGTGTTGCGCTCAAATCCGTTGGATGAAGCAACAAATTAAGGACTTTGGGCTCATATTAGAAACGATCCCTATTAAGTGTGATAACACGAGTGCCATTAACCTCTCCAAGAATCTCGTCTTGCATTCTATAACTAAGCATATTGAAATAAGGCATCATTTCTTGCATGATCATGTTGAAGAAGGTGATTGTATATTGGAATTTGTTGAAATATCTAAACAATTAGCATATATTTTCACCAAGCCCCTCTCACGAGATACTTTCTATGTTCTTCGAAGAGAACTAGGAATCCTTGATGAAAAATATCTTGATTGATAATTTGTGATTGCCTTGCATGACCCTTCATGAATGATTTATAAATAATGTTGAATGCTTATGATTCCTTATATAATCCATGATTCTATGCTTAAATGCTTTAAATATATGTGATTGCTTAAAATTAATTTGCCAATAAGTTTGAAATCCATGCATGCTTTTAAAAACATCCAAAACGCTGTATCTGATGCATTTAATCGATTAAATAAATCAGTTAATCGATTACCTAGGCCAACAATATTAAACCTGGCAATTTTAACTCAGGTTAATCGATTAAGGGATGCTATTAATCAATTAACGACATCAGTATATCAGAAACAGAAGCGTCTCTGGGCATTTTCCAAAACCCTATTCATCCCCTTTTCTCTCAAATCTTAGAGGAACAAGTCCAACATCATCCCTAAGCTTTAACCTAGCCTCAAAGAGAATCACCCCACTACATTTCCGCTCCATAAACCGGCTTCTTCATCTCCCATTTTCAAGAAATTCGTTTTCCCCAAATTGAAAAGCCTACCCTAGGTTTCCCTCAACCTTCCTCTAAACCTTCATCACGGTTCAGTGTTTGATTGCTATGGCCAGAGGACGTGCTAAGAGAATCAAAACAACCATGCAACGTCCACCGCGTGCCCCAAAAACCGTGCCACCTCAACAAACAAGGTAGGACAACGGGAACCCATATTATTCATTGATTCTGCAAGAAACCAGGCTACTGAAATTTCAGGGGAGAAAACCTACGTATATTCAGTTTGCAAATTTGACTTGGCTAGCGGAACAAAACTTCGATTTTCCGCATGGTTTGCAAGCTCAAGGGGCTGTCCCCTTCTTGGAATTGAAAGGTAACATTTACCCTCCTCTAGTTAGGGAATACTATGCTAACTTTAGATACAAAGATGGGAAATATTGGTCCATGATTGCTGGAAAACTGTTTGAGATTAATTAAGATGTCTTTATGAACGTGGATGGTTTATCCTGTACTGGTGCTAGTTTAAGTGATTGTGGTTGGGAAGACAACAACTCGTTTGATGCTGTTGAATTGTATAAGTCGTGTTTGCGTAGACCTCAATTATATGTTCCAAGCGAATTGACAAAAGTTGGGTCACTGTCCGTGGAAAACAGACTCCTACACTACTTGATTGCCTACATTCTGATTCAGAGGAACACAAATCATGCACAACCTACGGTGAATGATTTGAGGTTCATGTTTGCTGTAAAGGAGAACATCATGATAAATTGGCCTGATGAGATTCTGAAGGTCATGTATAGCGTCCACTTCTCAATCAAGATTGCTTCCTTATAGTATCTTCATTTCCTGAGTTATTGACTATCTACATATTGATGTTTCAGATACTATAGTGCTGGAGTGCTCAGACAAGGATCACTTGATTGGTGAAAGTCTGATTCATAAAATGGGTATTTACAAGTACAGTAACACATGACAATATCAAGAGGACTTCAGCAATGTGAACCTTGATCCTTCCGGTGAAGATGATCAAGATAATAACCAAGAGCCATTTGCTGCAACTCAGGGGGAGTATTTAGGACATGCATCATATGAACCTGCTTTTGGACAAGCTTACATGGATGCTATGGAACAACGTCTTAAGAATATGATGGATGTTCACTTTCAGTCTCTTAAGGACTCATATCATACAGATTTGGAGCATTTTGAGGACGGTCAGAATGCATACATACATTGACAACCATTACCAATCCTTGCGGAACCATATTCAGACCACTACTGACTCTCAGACTAGAAGACTATGTGTTGAGTTCAACAAGCTGAGTACCTTCATCAAGGGTGGTAGTAGCTCGTCGATTCCTGACAACCAGAATCCTCCATCTCATCCTTAGATAGGAACCCTTAGAGTCTTAGTTTAGCCTTCCTAGCTAATGGACCTTGTTGATCCTTGTTTCCTCTTGAGAACTTATCTTTTATATTGCATCGCTGCTCTTATCTGGATTGTAATAACTCTATAACTTCTGCTGAACTACTGCTTTACATCTTAACCTTTTGTGTTAAAATGATTTCGAATTATCGTGTTTATAGTTGAACTTTAATTATGTTGCATATAGCACTTTACTCTGTTTTAAATGGATCTTCATCATGATTGGTATATGTCATTATACTGAATGATTATGCCTATTTCTAACTGCTCAAACATATCCAATGCTTAATCATTCCATGCTTAACTTGATATATCATAACCTTTCATGCCTTTAAAACTGTTCTGTTGCTATTTGCTGTCCATTTAATCGATTAAGGGCTTCAGTTAACGTCTGTTATAATCAGTCTATTGATTAGTTACTTACCCAAAATTTAATTGATTAATTACAGTATGTTATAACCATCATAACTATCCTAACTTTTGACTAGAATTGAATACTTTTATCTTTTTGATAACGTCAAAAGGGGGAGAAAGGTTGCTTGTTGTGTTAAATACATTTTGCAGGTTGTAGAAATAAGTTTTACAGGTTGTTTTCCCAAGCTTCTGTATGATGTTTGCTTACCTACAAGGAAGCAAATGCACTTCAACTTTGTTCTTTGAAAAACAGCCATCAACAACCATTCTACAAATTCATCATCAAGCTAATCCATCAACAATTGAAGAATTTTGATGTAGTGTTTGTCATCATCAAAAAAGGGGAGTTTGAGAGTGCAAAGTGTCAAGCATAGCACTAGAATTTCTTTGCCTATGTTTTGATGAAGACAAGGTTGTATTAAAGCTTGAAGATGGCTATAAAAAAATATATTTTAATTATGTTATTATATATATAGAATTAGGAATTGAGTCTGAGTACTCGTAGGTCCATGTACCTCATTACATAAAGTCAACCAACAATAAATTTTGAAATATATGTTCTCAATTATCTGAAGATCCACAAACATTGACCAAAATTGAACCATTTTGCGAATATTACAGTGAATACTGATAAATCTTGGTAAGTATGATCATGCATTAATCATACATGTTATATGTGCATATTAGGCACAAAATAATTGCTAGAACATGTATATATGTTGTGCATAACATATGAAAAGTTTACATTTTGAAACATGTGCATTAATGTTCCAGTTAATCGATTAACGTGGTAACTTAATCGCTTAACTCAACTGTTTTTCTATTAAATCAGTGTTTTCTGTTTACTTTTACTTTTCTACTTAAATTTTATTCCTTAAGGAGATATACATTCATTTTGTAACACATAAAAAAAAGTATTTAAATATGAAAGCATAAATATTTAACCATTAAATAATATTTCAATTTACTTTTCTGTGTCATTATGTTGCATGGTTAATCGATTAACGGGTAGTCGTAATCGATTAACTGGTCTGTTATTTGTTATAACTGATTTCTGATTCAACCGTTTAATTGTTTGCAACGAATGTAACCGCCTAAAGTAACTATTTATTGTGTTGGCCAAAAACATTTATTTAAGGTGATAAACCTAAAATTTAATCATTAAATGATTTTATATTTATTTTAAATGAATAAATAAACAAATTATAAAACATTTATTAAGACGCATTGCATTCTATTGTATAGGGCTGTTTAGAGAGCATATTGTATATTGTTTTACTGATTTTGTAAGAGAGGTTGCATGTGTGAGAAGAGAGATATTATGTTGTTCTGAATTTTGTGAATTGCTTACTGTTTTCCATAATTCTATGTTCATTTTTATCTTGCTCACATGTTCATGCATTAGATAGATTGTTAGAGACATTATCTGAATTCTGTTTTTGATTAACTCACATAAATCTTGATGGCTTAAGTGATTAGCAAGTGAGTTAGTCTTTGAGTCTTTTTCTTGTTATATTCCAAGCATTATTGTGCTTAGTATACCTTGTTGTTTAACGTGATTTTTTTATATTTCTGGATTAGTCTCTTGGTGTGAGATCACCATAGAGATTGAGATTCTTCACCAAGGCTATGAGGTATTGATTTGAGGACAAGAATTTTGGCTGGGGTTGTTTCGCGAGAATGGTTTCTCAGGCGAAGGGTAGAGTCAAACCTAGGATTTAGGGGTCTTAGATTTCAATAAAGAAGCGTCCTATGTGCTTGTAATTGAATTGGTGTGTGTATTCATACTGTATCTCAATATTGTGAAGAAGAAAATCTCCCTAGATTAGAAGGGGAGGCCTGGATGTAGTTTGTAGTGGACCACAAATGAACTAGGATAAAAATCCCTTTGTGCACTTTTTCTCTCTCTTAATCTTTAAGTTTCTTGCTGTTGTAAATTAAATCCGCCATTAATATTTTGGATATTTGTTTACTGCCATATGCTTAATATTTGTGCGTAAAAATATTTGTATTATATATGTTCAATTGTGTTTAAATAATTGTGAAATTTGCATGTCTGATCATTCTATTCTGTGTAACAGTTAATCGATTAAAGCGTGTTGTTAATCGATTAACTGGGCTGTTTCCAGTAGTTGGGTTATTAGTTCAAGAAGCGGTGATTGATAATTACTACACCTATTCAACCCTCCCTTCTAAGTGTTCCTAGGCCACTAATACCTAACAAAATCTAGTATCATCGATTAACATTACATCACAATTATGTATTAACAAGTGTAGCATCATTATTTAATACATAATATCAAAATTATAACAAAAAATATTTTAATTATGTTATTATATATATAGAATTAGGAATTGAGTCTGAGTACTCGTAGGTCCATGTACCTCATTACATAAAGTCAACCAACAATAAATTTTGAAATATATGTTCTCAATTATCTGAAGATCCACAAACATTGACCAAAATTGAACCATTTTGCGAATATTACAGTGAATACTGATAAATCTTGGTAACTATTACTATTGCTTACTGGAAAAACATTTTTAGTGATATGAAAATATTTTATTGGATGTGACTATAAGTTTTATTCGTCATTTTAAGGAAATACTATTAAAGCTTTTACTTTTCTACTTAAATTTTATTCCTTAAGGAGATATACATTCATTTTGTAACACATAAAAAAAAGTATTTAAATATGAAAGCATAAATATTTAACCATTAAATAATATTTCAATTTACGGAAATAAAATAAAAATATTTTTTATTATTTATTTAGTTGATAACTATTTATTGTGTTGGCCAAAAACATTTATTTAAGGTGATAAACCTAAAATTTAATCATTAAATGATTTTATATTTATTTTAAATGAATAAATAAACAAATTATAAAACATTTATTAAGACGGTAATTTTTTTTAGTGAAAAGATTTATTTACACGTGATCAAACAAACATTCAAAAAAATATATTTTGAGTTTATTTGGTAATTAGAAAAACTAATTTCAAGGTTATGAATTGAAACTTCATTTATCAACATGATATATTTATTCTTTAAAGTTAAAATAAAATAATCCTTTACGGAAGAAACGGATATATGGATAGAAAGTAAAGAAAATATTTAACTTTATATTATCTGTTTTTGATTAACTCACATAAATCTTGATGGCTTAAGTGATTAGCAAGTGAGTTAGTCTTTGAGTCTTTTTCTTGTTATATTCCAAGCATTATTGTGCTTAGTATACCTTGTTGTTTAACGTGATTTTTTTATATTTCTGGATTAGTCTCTTGGTGTGAGATCACCATAGAGATTGAGATTCTTCACCAAGGCTATGAGGTATTGATTTGAGGACAAGAATTTTGGCTGGGGTTGTTTCGCGAGAATGGTTTCTCAGGCGAAGGGTAGAGTCAAACCTAGGATTTAGGGGTCTTAGATTTCAATTATTTAAACAATAAATGTATCTTTATTTTTAAGGTAAGAAAAATAAAGGTTGTAATATTTAAATAATTTTAAATTAAAAAATAAATATTTTAAAACAAATATATATATATATATATATATCCTGGATGTAGTTTGTAGTGGACCACAAATGAACTAGGATAAAAATCCCTTTGTGCACTTTTTCTCTCTCTTAATCTTTAAGTTTCTTGCTGTTGTAAATTAAATCCGCCATTAATATTTAAAAACTCTCTTTCTCCTCGTGACTCATGTGTTATGTCGCTTTCCTTCGCTATATAAATGTATGTTACAGGATATTCCTAATTACCGAATTTACCCTATTTTCTCTCTCACTCGTGCGTAAAAATATTTGTATTATATATGTTCAATTGTGTTTAAATAATTGTGAAATTTGCATGTCTGATCATTCTATTCTGTGTAACAGTTAATCGATTAAAGCGTGTTGTTAATCGATTAACTGGGCTGTTTCCAGTAGTTGGGTTATTAGTTCAAGAAGCGGTGATTGATAATTACTACACCTATTCAACCCTCCCTTCTAAGTGTTCCTAGGCCACTAATACCTAACAAAATCTAGTATCATCGATTAACATTACATCACAATTATGTATTAACAAGTGTAGCATCATTATTTAATACATAATATCAAAATTATAACAAAAAATATTTTAATTATGTTATTATATATATAGAATTAGGAATTGAGTCTGAGTACTCGTAGGTCCATGTACCTCATTACATAAAGTCAACCAACAATAAATTTTGAAATATATGTTCTCAATTATCTGAAAATCCACAAACATTGACCAAAATTAAACCGTTGCGAATATTACCAGTGAGTACTGATAAATCTTGGAACCTATTACTATTGCTTACTGGAAAAACATTTTTAGTGATATGAAAATATTTTATTGGATTTGATCAGTCTCTCTCTCCATGGACTCTTACTCATCCTCGATCCTTCCTTCTTCTCCCCCTCACTTCCCTGTCGATGCCTACCCCAATCTCAACATAATCAACTCCTTCCCAAACCACCCTACTTCTCCTGCTACTCTTGCTCCTCCCCCACCATGCAATATCGACCACCCTTCTTATTCCAAGGTAACCTAATTTTATCTATTTTCAATTATCTTTTCATTTACGAGTGTTTTTATGACCTAATTTTGATTTGATTTCATGTATTTGGGTGTGATTCGGATGATTTGTAGTGCAATTAGGGCTTTGAAAGATGAAAATGGTTCTAGCAAGACGGCTACTAGGAAGTACATTGCACAAGAGTAAAAAGATCTCCTTCCTCCCAATCACGACACCTTGTTGACTCAAATCCTAAAATACTTGAAGGAGAAGAATATTCTCATTATGGTTAAAAGATCCTACAAGTTCCCAACTATTAGATCTGACAAACCGATGTCACTTTCACTATCTTCCTCCTCCTTTGTCTCGAGGGGACATGATTGTCTGCCAAAGCCCAATCCTGATTCGAAGTCAACTCCTCAATTGGAGAAGAATGTTGAGCCCAAATCAACTAAGCTTGGGTTGAATGACGAGGGTGAATTTAGTAGTAGTGTTGCTGGTGCTACTAATGAAGTGATGAAAACGAGTCAGAGTTGTTCGTTGAAGGTTTTTGGTGAGGGAGAAGGGGTGAGTTCAACGTTGAGAATCGAAAATGGGAAAAGGGTTCGTCGTCCACCAGCGAAGTATCAATCTTTTTTGAGTGTGGACATAATTTCTGATGACCACGAGCAGAAGCCAAGGCACCCATCAAAAGCCCATCTGAAGACCATTGTCGTTCTCTCTGTTGCTCGTAGTAATGATGGTGGTGTCCCTCCCCCCGCCGATGCTCATGAGCTTGCTCAATTGCCATCGAATTCTGTACTCATTGGCTCTCCCAAGCCCCGAGGGAGGCCGAAGAAGAATGTTGTTGCATCACCATCTATTGTTGGTGGTTCTGCTGCCTATGGTGGTAGTAAGAAGCCTGCTGTGGCGAGGAAGTCGATGAAGAAATCCATTGGAAAGCCCATGGGCCGCCCAAAGGTGATACGTTCTTACTTCTTTTAATGCTTTTTATTTTTCTTCGCTTACCCAATATGCAGCATTGATGCATTTAATTGTTATTAGATTGACGTGCTCATTTGTATAAAAGTCATGGTTTTAACGTTTTTGGGTGGACACATTAAGATCCGTACTAGATTTTATTGCCTAAATTAAATATACTAGTTTTCAATTATTACCCTCTTTAATTTTGGAAATACATGCATTGAAAACATTTTGGCCCGGATGAAAAAAATGGTGTTTGGTTTTTGTAATAAGTTCCTTCGATTTAGATGGTTTTTGTAATAATATAGAGAGAAGAAAAAACTCATCTCTTTATTTATATTAACTATTTGCAGATGGAAAAAAATTGTAATATTTTTTACTTCTTGTAGTTTTGTTTTTACATTTGAGTAAAACATTACTAGCTGTAATAATTTGAGTAAAACATCGAACACTAAGATTAGTTTTTCTTGGGTGGACTTTGGAGTGAAGGTGATAGTCAATGAAAATATCTTAGGATGATGTTTGATGAAATCTTCTAAATTTTATGTGTGTCTCTTATAACTGATGAATGGATTATGCAATTTGATTAAGTGAATTTATGGATTTATAGAACTTATGTACAATTTGTATATCAATGTTTTCATGTGATTTGCAATTAATTTTTGTTCCCAATACACTTAATATTTTTTTATGTGAATTTAAGTCAATGTATGGTTGTTGCTTGAAATTCATTTGTTTTTCTTTTCTAAATTCACGAGATCCTTTATTGGAGGTAATAATAATTGAAAATATCTTATAGTTCTGCTGGTTGAGAAGTTGTGAATCTTATGTTTGTTTTGTAATATATCCCTAAAGTTTTCACCACTTTGCAATGAACTTTTATTAAGGAACTTTATGGATTATAGAAAATATATACGAGTTATATATCAATGTTATTGTGTGTTTTGTTATTATTTTATGTTCCCATTGTACTTAATTAATATTTGCGTTATACTTAAGTATTTAAGCCATTTTTTTTGTAAGTTTATTACCTTAATTGCAGTAAAATCTTTATTTTTACATCTGGATAAAACATTACTAGAGATGATAATTTGAAAAGAAAACAATGTACATCAACAGTCATTTTTTCTTGGTTGAACTATGGATTAGGGTGATAATAAATTATAATATCTTGCAGTAATGTTTGTTGAAAACCTGTGAATTTTATTTTTATGTTATACTAACCCTAATTTAACAGTTTGCACCTAACAAATGTAATGTTTGCTTATTATATTTTAAATAAAAATAATTATATGAAGAGTGAATTATGATTTGACAATAAAAAACATCTACATTGTCCATGCTCACATATTAAATAAAGGTTTTTTGTGTGATATGTAATTAGTCTTTGTTCCCAAAACAGTTAATATATTTTTTGTGCTATTAATTGAAATCATTTTATTGTTTATTGCTTAACCTCAATTTTATTCTTTTCTAAGTTTATAATTAAGTGCTTTTTGCATACTTGCATATTCCTTTGCATCATTTTTGTGTGACAGGGATCAAAAGTTGCAGTTAAAATCAAGCAAGAGGATATTGAAGCTGACCTAAGAGAGAAGATTTATTTATTTTTGACATAAGAGCACACCTTTCTCATATTTCATTTTTTTTTATGGCAAGGGTGAAACACCCATTTCATTAAAAAAGGATAGACATACAACAAAGAAAATGAAAACTACAAGTTGGTAAACCTATAATTAGGCAAGCCTAATCTTTTCCTAGTGAATTCCTCATAGATGAAGTTCGGGCCGGAATTCCATATGGTGTTCTCTTGAGAAGATATACCATAAGAAGCATGCTTATTCGCACAATAGTTACCCTCTCTATAAATATGCGTAATGTGAATGTTCATCAATTGTTACTTTTTCTTGCAATTATTACAAGCCGCATACAATTTCCAAGGAGGAAGAGAGTTTTTTTTTGAAAATGTCAACTACCATGGTGGAATCACTCTCCAGCCAAAGATTTCTCCACCTACGGTTACAAGCTATGTTGACTGCTTTAATTGCAGAATGCATCTCCGCATACACCGCATTTTTAATACTCAAATAAGACGCAAAGCAAACCAAGCACGCTCCGGAGGAGTCTCTAAAAATACCACCCCCTCCAGCGTAACACGGAGACCCATGAGCAGCACCGTTCGTGTTGGCTTTAATCCAACCCACCTGCAGATTCTGCCAAACAACTTCAAAATTTTTTGGAGCCTTGGGGAATCTAGCAGCAACCTGAAATTTTCTCATAATTACTAACTCCTTTATGTTAGTCAAACCAGTTATCGAGGACAGATTACCCGCAAGAGTAGTATCCACCTTGGCAAAGCTAGAATATATGCTTTCTTAGAAGAGTTAGATCTAAAAATGAAACTTGAGGGGTATGTTTCTACGACAAAACTGGTTTTGCGTGATGTGGAAGAGGAAGATAAGGAACATATGCTCAAGTATCACAGTGAGAAATTAGCTGTCGCATTTGGTATTCTGACTATATCGACCGGTAGGCCAATGCGTGTCATAAAAAACTTGCGCGTATGTGAAGACTGTCATAATGCCATCAAAAACATATCCAAGATTGTTAGACGACTGATTATCCTAAGGGATTCTCACCACTTTCATCACTTTAACAAGGGTACTTGTTCTTGTGGGGATTATTGGTAAGAGTGGAGACATGGCAAAAATTAACCTTACAGATAGTTATTTGATGTACTCTCTGAGCCTATTGATATGTGATTGAAGCAATGAGAGGTGCATTATGGCTGCCATGTTCAATATCGAATTAGTATTCATGTGAATGAATCAATCCAACAAAGGGTTATCCGAAAATTCGGGCAACTGGGACTACTTCAGAATGACAAAGATGTATGATCATCTAATGGAAGGTTGAAATCTGTCATCTCATTGAATTATATCACACAATACAAATCACATAGAATTTACAAAGATTGCACGAGATGCAAAGAATAACTCAATAACCTGAATTATCAGATAATTAGAAAAATGCTCTCAATGAAATATTTGGCAACTCGTCAATGTACTCATTCCCATTATAAACAATATACAATGTGATTGATGCCTTTATATGTTTCTTTTCTTTACTACCAAGTTATAGTGATGTTCAATTATACAGTGCAATTTTGGGTGTTTTTTCTTACACAATTTGTTGTTTATTTCATTTAAGTTATCATTGATTGTAGATTTATTATTATTTTTTATTTCAGTTTTTTATTGAGTTTTATTTATTTGCCATGTATACATATATATTATTTTTAAATATGTTGTGGACTAATTTTTTATTAATAAATTTGGAGTAATTATTAGTTATGAATATTTTGTGACTAGATTTTTTTGGGGTTGACTATGAATTAGTTGCACTAAAAGCTTATTCTTGTGATGATATATTATTAGGGGTCACCTAAATGTTGGCACGAACAAATTTACGAGTTTAATCAAGATTGACTTAGACTTGAAAATTGTTCATTTTTACATGGGAACGTTTAAAAGGAGGAGGAACACTTCAAAAGCAAAAGACAAGGAAGAACAAAGGATTGGATTAAAAAGTATTTGATTTGGTTATCTTTTTTATATGAAAAAGAATTTGATTTGAATATAACACCTCTACAAATATCACAGTCATGGAGCATGAATCTCTTAGATAAAATAATTAATCTTAGGTAATAGTACATAAAGACCCTAAATTATATATTTTGTCTGATTATTCATTAAACTTTAATTTAGTGTAGTTGTCCCTGTAGAAATATATTATTAAATTATACATAAACAATAAGAAAATTGTTACAATCAAACTCACAATAGTAGAAATATAACAATGTTTGATAGCCGTGAATTATAAAGTTAAAAGTGATCAGTACAATAATACTATTAAATATACAAAATTAAAATAAAATTAACAATTGAAATTAAAAAAGTGCATTGATTAAAATTTTCTTTGCTGTTAATTTAACATTATCTTTATACGAAACCAATTTTACTAGTAGATAAAGTTTATGGAATAATTATGACGAAAAAATAGTTTATCGTGCTTATTTACAAAGAGTATGAAGTATCTAGTATTTCCTCATTCTATGAGATAATTTATATCATACAACCAGTGAAAGTATGATATGTACATTGTTTTATTTAGTTTTAGAAATATTTTTATCGAAAATGATTAAATAGGACACATGTTATAATTTTAATGGCTGAAGGAGATACTTTATTATCATTTATAAATAAAAGTTTGAGGTACTTTTATAGATTTTGTCTTAATTTTATATAATTTGCATTTAGTTTTTGTCGCTCTCTTAGTTTTTTCTCTCTTCTTACTATACCCTCTCTTAGTTCTTTTCTTCCTCTTCTTACTGTACCCTCAGGCCTCAACTCATCTAATTGTAAGATCATGAAAAAAATGTATTCATTGATTATGTAAAAATTGTATATATGGCGTGTGCCTCATTTATCATTCAAATTCAATAATTATTATTTTTTCAAAAAATAATAATATAAATGAATAGTAGAAGATATGTTAATTATGTATAAATCTTTATGTTGACAGTACATAAATATTACATTATCGTAATATTCAACTTCACATGAAATACTACCATTTTTACCTATTTAATTTAGTAAGATTGTTTTACAAATAAGATGTTGATCTAATGGTTTAAATGCTAATAGGTTATCGAATGGAGATCATCTATCCCATGATTTAGTGTCTTATTATGTATCAATCTTATCAAGAAGTGCCAACTAGTTATTAAGAAGAAGAAAAATTATAAAAATAGAAAATAATTTTGTTTACTTGTTGTAATATAATATGATTGGCTTGAGACATTGAGACATGAATTTTTTGGGACATGTAATCCTTATCATAGGTTCTCAAGTATCAAATTAAACTTGATTAAATATTCAATTGATGAGAATCACCATTGTTGAATGAGATATAACACCCCAAATGAAATTCATCATCATCTCCTTTGATTTTCTGGAAGATTTGGGTTACATAAATGTTTATGGTAAAGTTGATGCACATGGTTGAAATTTTGTGGAAAATATATTGATGATTATTTTCAAATGTTAAATTATTATTGAAAGTATATTACTAGTATTAAATTTAAATAAAATGTTACTTTCTATTATTACAAATTTACAGTACTCCCTTCTGTCCTAATATCGGTACATGAATATGATGAATATAGTTGATTAATACATTTTAATATACACACATCTATGTAAGGTTTTTACATTATTAACATTTTTTTAATATTATTAAGAGTATCTTTTACCTTTTTTGAGTAAAAAATTAATCTCTTGACTGCATCTCTCAACAAATGTCGCTCCCAGGAACCAAACCCCAAAATATTATTAACATATGATCTAACGTTTTCTTATTTAACTGTTTACTCTAAAATAAAAGTAATATACCTGAATGATGTCTTCATCGTATAAAAATTGTAGACTCACAAGATATAGATTTTAAACTCTAATTAATATAGTAACTTACATAAAAAAATCATGTTTATTTACTCTCTATATATCTTTCAATTAAATATCAATAATATACTCCATCAACTATCTCTCTTGTTATCAAGAAGATTTTAATCTAGTGGTATAAAACCACACTAAATCCTCAAGATCAATGATTTGATTCATGTGAGCAATATTTATTGGGAGGAACAGTCACGAACCCCAAAAAAGATTAGTTCATTAACTAAAAAAGTGAGAGAACATTCTTAATAGTACCAAAAAATTATCTCTTCTTATAAGAGTAGTTATTAGTGTTAAATACATAATTAAAAAAAATATATTAATGTTTTCTTGAATTTCCAAGTGAACACATAAATAAAAGTAATAATCGGAAGAGACAAATTATAGGGAGAAAATGAAGTGTATTAATGTTATTTTTTAATTGCAATATTAGTGACATTGTATTATGAAAAATATTAGTACACTCTTATTTTGGAGTTTTTTTAAGTTCTGGGGAGCATTTAAGTTTTTTCTTCATATTTTCTCTTATTAAATGTTGTTTAATACATTCGGATTCTGCAAAACTTGTGACACTCATACTAATATTAAATAAGATTAAATTATGTGTTCATTTTCTTCATATTTTCTCGTATTATATGTTGTTTAATACATTAGGATTCTGAAAAACTTGTGACACTCATACCAATATTAAATAAGATTAAATTATGTGTTCAAACATAATAAGATTGTTTTTTTTGTGGAAAGAGTAATATTAAATAAGAAAATATTAATTTTGTAATATTTTTTAAAATAAATAAAGTTAACTAAATTTAACTATTTTATTTGTCCGTGTAAATCGGTTAAAATTGTTAAAATAAGAACTAATGGAAATATCGATTATTATTATTCAATTTCAGATAAGAACTTATTAGGTTAGAGATTGAACACTGGCAACAATTCAAAGTTAAAAATTATGACTCAATTATTTTATGGAAGATAAATGTGTTTATTTGGTTTCATGTTTTTCCTTTGAAAACTGACAAAAATTAGAAGTATTATGACTATTCCTTTAAACTATAGAGATAGAGAATTATAATTTAATAATAGTTACTAATAGTAATTTTGGCAACATTACCCCAACCACTTAGATGATCTGAAATGGATCTATCCCTATATTTTTTCTTCTGATGTAGCAAAAAAAAAAAAACTACTTATATTTTGAGGTAAACTTGGACGCAACAATTATAAATGCCATGAAACAATATTTATTGGCTGAGTTACGACCAAGTTGCTCTCTTCAAGACGTTTCATGACATTGCCCAAAATGTATAAACACACTATCAATGACGACATCCACATGATAAAACAATCCATACATCTGTTATCGAATTTTTACTGTACCATAAGAATCGATCACGAATATACCCACCACAATTTGGCTACCAGTGTCAACTCTCGAAATTCCCATAATATGGCTAACAATACCAATTCTCGAAATTCCCACAATATGGCTACCCGTGCCAATTATTTTCCCACAATCTGACTACCAATGTCAGTTCTAAAAACGCCCATAATATGACTACTTGTGCGAATTCTTTTCCCTCAATACTAATTATCACTGTGAGTTCTCGAAATTCCCACAATTTGGCTAATTGTGCCAATTCTTAGTACCACAAAAAGAAAGGGGGGGAAGTTTATCATAAATGTGTCAGCGAAAAATAAAGAGAGAGAAAGAAAAAGTTGAATGAAAGCGCATTCAACTTAGGGTCAGTTATAAAGAGAGGAGAAGATCTCTATTTATAACATGAGATTTTTTTCAAGTTCCTCATCTCACCAATGTGGGACTTGGGAGTTGTTTTTTCAGAACGTATATGTGGGACTTGTGAGTTTTTTAGATTTTACACCCAAAATTTCCCACTAATGGCATTCAACAATCCAAGTTCCAACAATCCCCACTTGAAATTAAAAAATGATTTTCTGATAATTGATGTGGTCTCAATATGATTGTGAATAAACAAATGTGTTATTCGACTTGAACCTTTGCATAATGAGTAAGATCCAGATTTTACTACAGTGACTCATAGTCTTGAACTCTATCTCCGACATCAAACCACACATAAACTTTCCAAAGGTGTATGCTGTAAAGCTCGTGCGGTTAAAGACCATGCACATATATCTCTATATAGTGAAGGCTCTAGAAATTTATGCCCCAAAATTTCATAGGAAGCGGCCCCCCACTTCCGCATTCACATAGGTGAATCTATCAGAAGTACTCCTGTAGCATAGGTACTCCACTCCAATTGGAGTATAGATCTAATTCAGAGTTTAACTCATCCTTACATATGTTGCAGGAATCATGCTTCTCATAAGTTTATAGTATGTTCATTCTCATATCACTTCACAACTTGTTTTTACTCATTGAACCTATTTCTTGGATCTCCAGTCAGTTAGGTCTTGGGATCTCTAGCTAGTCCTTTCATCAAAGGATCTGCTAAATAATTCTTAGTGCGTACATGATCCACTCTAAAAGCTCGTGTGGAGAGTAACTCTCTAATGGTGTTATGTTTATGACGAATTTGTCGTTTCTTACCGTTATAAAAGAGGTTCTCAATTTTTGAAATAGTTGTGGCACTATCACAATGGATCAACTCAACTGGTATCAGTTTTTCCCATAGGGAAATGTCTGTAAGCAAGCTTCTCAGCCAACTTGGTTCTTCACTAGCTGTTGCTAATGCTATAATCTCAATTTTCATAGTTGATTAAGCTAAAATAGTTTGCTTCTTGTTAGACTCTAGATAGTCCATCTAATTATTTATGGCTTCTTGCAAAAAATTAGCATCCAAAGAATTCAAAACTTCTTGGAAAGTTGATCGATTCTCCTCCAATATATAGACAATATAATCACATCTATACTCTCTAATAGTTGCTGCTCTCTTACTTCTTCTATGTTCTATTTCAAACCTTTCATTTTTATCATTATCTCTAACCACAAGAATATGACTAGTTGATATAACCATGCTATTCCTCAATTTAAAAGAGAAATTCTTTTTCGTTGAAATCATCATCATTAGACTCAATGATTACTTTTATGATAAGGTCATAAAACATGTACGTCTTGCTTTTTACAACATACCCATTGTCATAGGGTCTATGAGTTTAACTATCTAGGGACATACCATCAGAAATGATTTCATGAGCAATTATGTGTATCTTATTAGACTGAGACTCTATTGATTTATCATCAGTCATCTGATACTTGAGGTAGCGACTAACAACATACTTTTTAGTCTCATCTTCTTCAGTATCATATTTTTCTCTCAAGTGCATACCAAATTATTTTGGCAGACTTGTATGAGTTGTAGTTATCATAGAGACCATCAGGCAACCCATTCAAAATGAAGTTATTACACAAGTAACCAGTTTCATTCCAGAGAGCTATTTCAATAATCAATTTATTTGTTTCCTCTTTTTCAGCTTTTATCGACACCACTGTGATATCGGTTTTCAGAACGTGGGCAACGTTTGTCATAGTGAGGAAAATTTTTATCTTATGTTGCCACCATTTGAAATTGTCACATCAAATTGAAGTGGTTTGTTTAGGTCAAAGTTGTTTGGTCTAGTAATATTATCTACAAATGTCATTGTAGTAGAAACATTTTAAAATTGTTGTTACCTTAGCTTACAACAATTATAAATGGCACCAAATAATAGTTATTGACTATGTCACGACTGAGTCGCTCTCTTTAAGGCGTTTCGTAGCACTGCCCAAAATGTGCAAGCAAACTATCAACCATGTTGTCCTTAGGATAAAATAACTCAGATCTCTATTATCGAATTCTTACTACATTGTAAGAACCGATCTCAAATACACCCACCATAATATGACTACAAGTGGCAATTCTCGAAATTCTCACATTATGGCTAATAGTGTCAATTCTCGAAATTCCCACAATATGGCTAATAGTGTCAATTCTTGAAATTCCCACAATATGGCTAACAATGTCAATTCTCGAAATGGCCACAATATGGCTACCTGTGCCAATTCTTTTCCCACAATCTGACTACCAATGTCATTTCTCGAAATGCCCACAATATGACTACTCGTGGCAATTCCTTTCCCTCATTTATGACTACTAGTGTCAGTTCTCGAAATTCCTACAATTTGGCTGCTTGTGCCAATTCTTAGTACCATAGAAAGAAATGAGGAGAAGTTTGCTGGAAATGCGTCGAAGGAAAATAAAGAGGAATAAAAAAATTGAATGAAAACACATTCAACTTGGGGCCAATTATAATGAGGGGTGAAAACCTCTATTTATAACATGAGATTTTTTCCAAGTTCCTCATCTTTCAATGTGAAACTTGAGAGTTGTTTTTTCAAAACTCTTCTATGTGGAACTTGTAAATTTTTAAGATTTCACACTCAAAAGTTTCCACTAATAACATTCAACAAACCAAGTACCAACATCAATAAATATGTAGTTTGCAAATGTTTTGCTACATAAATACAATTTTTTGTCACTGAAGCGGTCTATACTAAGTGTAATAATAATTAGGACCATTTGTTCTCTAATAGCTAATTATTTGGTGTACTCATATGGATGGAGATCCTCTGTTCCACACATTATCCCACTTCATGTTCCAAGCTAATCAGAATGCTCTACTTTATTACCTTTTGTTTTTTGAATTTTTATTTTATCCACATATTAATATATTATTGATTTGGGACAGGAAATGAGACACCCTTGATGACATGTGATCCTCATCCTACTCATACCTAACTGTTCTAATTTATTTAAAGGATATATTATTGTCTTATGTGTATTTTTAAACTAAAGTAGTTGAGATATCATACGTACATATATGTGTGAGCCCAATCCTTTCTCATATAGGACAATGATCACTTGTCCCATAATTTTCTTGTCTTCATGTCTTCAACTAATCAAATTCCACAAAATAATATTAAAATATTAATTTCTAATTTTATAATTTTTGTTTTTTAAATAAATGGTGCTTTCTCATTGATTTGGTAGACCAAATGGAACATGAATGAGACATATGATCCCCATCTTCTCACATATTGCATAACAAGTGCTATGAGCCCTAAATTTATTAAAAACAATCTATAGATTTTCTATTATGTGGATTGGAGAATCGTGGGGATTACTGGGATGCAGCCAAGTTCTTCTAATTTAATTAATTAATGTTGTTCCAAATGTTAGATAAGATCGATCCTCCATAAGTTATCTTCCCCTAACACATGATATAACTAAATTTTCTGGCATTGAGATGGATCCATCAACAAATTTGAATTTATTCTTCGACAATAATGCACGCTTCATGCTTCTGCTCCATGAATTGTAGTTCGTCCCATCCAAAGGTGTTGATACAAGAATTGCTCCTGGATGCAAGAAAAAGGGATTCCTCGGGTTCTGAATTTCACTATTATGTGAAAAACTTTGAGATTCAGATTGATAATCAACCATTGATTGACGAATTAGAAACAAAAGGAATGTAGAGAACGAAGAAATCAGGAGGGAGAAGGAGATGAGAATTGAAAGAATCAGAAGAAAAATGTGAAGAAGAAGAGAGAGAGGCGCACCGGTAATCAGAGCAAAAAATGCTATGATACCATATTGAATTCTATGAATTTCATCATTGATTGAATTGAATAAATCTTGCAAAGCCAAGAGAAACTATATACACAGTAATGAAAAGAAGAAGCTTAAAACAGAAAGCAATTAAGTCAGTTACTAACAAACTGATAACTGACTTACTAAAAGAGGAAATAATAGAAAAATGAATAAAAACAGAAAAGGAAAAACAGAGAATAAATAATGAAAGCATATCCTTTAATAGGAACCAATAGTACCCCTAGGTGGCTCAATCATATGCAACTAATGGTTTTATTTCATTCTAATAATGACTTTATTGTCATCCTACATCTTATGTATAACTTATATCTAGTTATCATAATTCATTTTATGTAGTCAAAATTAAAATATTTTTTTAACTAACTTCAAAAAACATATTAGGACCCAGTGGTGAAATGATTATAATATGAGAAACTTATTTCCTAGTGTATGTATACTAACGTTGTAGTACAAGATACAAAATATATTTTAATAACATTCATCAGTGTTATAAAAATTGATTCAGGCTACTCCATTTGATAGTAAATTTGGCACCTGACTAGTCCCAATAGCTCATTTGGTTGGTCTTGCATTAAGCAGAGAGTTCAATTTGGATGGTTTAAGCCTAAAATCAGTAATTCAATTGATCGATCAATCCATTTTTAAAAAAAATCCTCAAACAATATCGTTTTGAGATCGAAAAATATGTTACTTGTAAATTTATTTGTTTAATATATACTTTAAAGTTCATTTTTTTGTACTACTAATGATATTTCTTCATATTTTGGATAAGACATTAATCTCTTTCAGGATGCGTGACTGCCCTTCCGACAAGTGTTGCTTCCAGAAATCGAACCCTTAACCTTTTGGTCATGCTAGAAATCTAGCAGAGCCTTACACCACTAAACAAAGATCTTGTTGATATATTTTAAAGTTAATTGTGTACTTTTGATATGATTACAGTAAAAAATCTATGTTGGTCAATTAAATTTTTTATTTTTTGTGACATTTTGTGCTAGTAAAACATTTCTAATTGGTTATTTAATTAAGTACTTTCGTGATAAAAATATTTTTAAATTTAAAGAATAAAGTTATCAAATAATATAAGGTATTATTATGATTTTTAAATGTAAAACGAGTTAATCATTTTAGTCATTGACTCACTAAGTATTGACCCAATATTCTCATCAAATTATTGACCTTCCATAGTTTAAAAACATTGTTATGCACTTCCTAAAGATATTAGTTTTCAAGTGAAGGATATTCCTATTGGAAAAAATAAAATAAAAAATCCATTAAATTATAGATAATTAGAAAACTATTGGTAAGAACGTGTTGGTGTTGATGGGCATGAGAGGAAAGAAATCTAAGGCAAGGGTTCTAATCATGTTTGATAAAGCTTGATTTATATATAATTATTATATTATGTATTACTCATTTATATTATTTTTAAAAAAATTAATCATTTAGAAAATATGAATAGTAAATAATACAATAATAAAATATAAATGTAAGTCAATGTATACATTATTCTCAATTATTAATTTATTCAATCTCGGTAAAACTTTGGAAGGTACAACAAAATAAGGGAACATCTATTTAATGTTTTGTTCAAAAAATGACAGTCTCATAACTCTGTAATTAATGAAATATTTATTTCGGATTAAATATAAATTTTCATTTAAACTTTGTAAAATTATATATATATATATATATATATATATATATATATATATATATATATATATATATATATATATATATATAAAAGATACAAATATATTTCTAAATTATTTTTAAGGAAATTATTGTTTATGTTTTTGTTGAAAAAAACATTTTAACGTGAGGGCATAAAGTTTTATTTTAAAGCCCAGAAAAAATTTAATTTGAAATTCTTTATAAACAAAGTATATAAATTAAAAACAAATCCATTTTAAGATAGTAATAAATAAAAAATTATTTATGCAGAAAATGTATGCTTATTTATAAGGGAAGAAAATAAAAAAGTATTTATTTTTAAATTATTTATAAGAATTACGAGTGAGTGTATTGGAATTCATTCATATGATGGGTGATGCTTAGATAATGCTCTGCTAGGGCTTGACATCTCCAAAGATCTGGGAATCTTCTCCAAACTTCTTGGAAATCTTCTTGCTTCATCATGTGCAACAACCCCATACCCTGGACCTTCCTCGATGGTCTTGATACCTCCCCACAGCTTAAAACAAAACCTAAACCGATCAAGAAGTCATTTGCTCAAGTAGTGACAAATAACTGTGATATTTCATTATCCCAACTTCCCCATCCTTTTGCCATAGGTGACTCCATTGCTGTCAAAATACCAGAGGATGAATATCAGGCAGGCCTAAAGAGGTGCAAAAATCATCTTCATGGAAGAATCATCTTCTCCAAAGGAGATACTCCAACGAAGTTCCTTGGGTGAAAATCTTTGGTTTGCCTCAGGAATACTGGAGCTCTCGTATCATCTTCTCAATAGCGGCGGGGGGATATTGGTTTGCCTCAGGAATATTGAAGAAGATTGTCTTGTCTCCCTCTAAGGGCTCTCAAACTTCCTCTGAGGAGGAGACTCCATCTAGAGTGGATAACACAGTAGATGGAAACATTCCAACTCATGAACAAAGGGATTCTGAGGACTTCATTGTCCAAGCAAGTGAGGAAATGGTCAACTAGATTGCTGCCAAGGAAACCAGAATTGTTAGAAGACTCTGGGCAGATGAGGAAGATGTGATTAAAGAGACTGAAGAGAGTAAATTCTCTCCTGTGCTTTCGAAATCTAAAAAAAAAGGCTAAAGAAAAAAGAAATGTATGAAAAAGTGCACTTTACCCGTAGCGGTGGATATATTAATGCCTCTCAATGAAGGTTTTGTATTGGAATTGCAGAGGGATTGGGAATAATAAAACTAGGCTTGTCTTAAAAAAGCTTTGTTTGTCCAATAAACCAGACCTGCTATTCATTGTTGAACCCAAGGTCACTATGGATGTAATAAATACTCGGTTTCGGTCTGATTTAAAGCTCAGACACTTTGTAATGAATGATCGGGAACCTTCCTAGTATTTGGGGATTTTGCTCTTTGGATTTGAGTCCTACAGTGATCACTATCTCGGATGAGCAATGTTCCATGTCTATATTGTGGAACAACAAGACTTTTTTCATAAAGTGCCATATATGCTCACACACTATCTCCAAAGAATGTTTCTTTGGGAGGAAATTCAGTCTCTAATGCTTGCTCACCCTAGTCCTTGGTGCTACATTGGAGACTTCAACGCAGTTCTGGGTTCAAATGAATGTAAGAGTGCTAGACTGCCTAATAAAGTCCCTTGTGAGGATTTCCAAAAGTTCACTGACACCTCAAGATTGACTTACTTGTCAACTAGGGGGGGCTGCTTTCACTTAGACTAGTAAGAAAAAGTGGGAGGCTCTCATTGAAAAAAGACTGGATAAATGCTTATGCAATGATACTTGGATTTCCAGTTGGCAGAATGTTGCTTGTTGCACTCTTCCTATAGTTGCTTCTGATCACCATCCCATTATGTTTTGTTCTGAAGTTTATGATAGCCTTAGATCATCTCAATTCGGATTTCACAAAATGTAGCTTAGGCACTCTGATTGCAAAAGTTGGTGGAAGAGTCTTGGAGTGTTCCAGTTCTTGGTTGTCATATGTTTATTCTATCTCAAAAGCTTAAAAATCTGAAGATTAAGCTAAAGGATTGGAATGCTAATATATTTGGTAATGTACATCTCAGAATCAAGAATGCTTTGGCCAATGTTGAGATAATTCAAATCTGTATCAATGCCTCTAGTCCAGATCCACACTTATTAGATCAGGATCTGCATGCTCAAAACCAATTACTGGAAGCTTTAACAATTGAGGAGGATTTTTGGAAGGAAAAATCTAGGCTGAAGTGGCATATCCATGGTGATAGAAACACAAGATTATTTCACAAGGTCACTTAGATAAGGCATGCCACTAAATCAATGTCCATCCTGAAAAAGGGTGAGGAGGTTCTGACTACTCAGCGGGAAATAAGCAGCCATGTTCTTACCTTCTACAAGGATTTATTTGCCTCAAACAATAACTGTGTTCCTAATTCCCTTATTTAAAATGTTATTCCTAGCTTGGTGGGAAATGAGGAAAATGCAATGCTAATTAGTATTCCTACTAGTGAGGAGATAAAGTCAGCTGTTTTCTCTATGAATGGGGAGGGAGCCCCTGGCCCTTATGGTTTTCGGGGTTGCTTCTATCAACACTTTGGGAGATTGTTGGTAAGGATGTGTGCAACTCTGTCACTCAATTCTTCTTGCATGGTTGGGTTATGCCTAATATAAACTCTAACTCTATAACTATGATCCTTAAGCCCTATAATGCTGAAAGGATTGAGGATTATAGACCCATTGCTCTAGCTAACTTCCAATCCAAAATCATCACTAAGGTTCTAGCTGACAAATTAGCTTCTATTGTTGCTGGGGATGTTTCTCCCAATCAAAGAGGCTTCGTCAAGGACAAAAATATTAAGGACTACATATGCATTGCCTCTGAAGCAATTAACCTACTTGAGCACAAAACTTTTGGTGGTAACTTGGCAATCAAGTTAGACATAACTAAAGCTTTTGACACTATCGATTGGGGGTTCCTTCTTGATACTATAAAGGCTTTTGGTTTCAGTGAAACCTTTATCAAATGGATAAGCACTTTTCTGCAAAGCTTTCTATTAATGTCAATAGCCAAAATAAGGGTTTTTTCAGCTGTTGTCGTGGTCTTAGGCAGGGTGATCCTCTATTTCCCATCCTTTTCTGTCTGCCTGAAGATGTTCTAAGCAGAGGGATCACCAAGCTTGTGAATGAGAACCATTTTATGTCCAAAAAATTTGCAACTTCCTAGTCATATCCTGTATGCTGATGACATTCTAATTTTCTACAGGGGTTTTAAAAAGGAGCTTGATTGCCTAAAAAAGCTCCTGCAAGTTTATGTTGATGCTTCAGGCCAAAACATAAATCCTACTAAGTGCGAATTCTATATAGCTAAGGCAACTCCTAGGAAGATTGCTACTATTTCCTCTGCTCTTGGCTTCCTCCCTGACTCTCTTCCTTTTCACTATTTAGGAGTCCCTCTCTTCAAGGGTAAGCCTAAAAAGGTGCATCTCCAACCAGTTGGTGACAAAATCATCCAGAAATTGGCAAGGTGGAAAGGTCTAACTTTGTCAATTATGGGAAGGGTTGAACTGGTCAAGTCTGTGATTCAGAGTATGTTGGTTTATAGTTTCCACATATATCATTGGCTTTAAATGTTGATCAAGCATCTGGATTCTTGCATAAGGAACTTCATTTGGTCAGGAGATATAAAGACAAAAAAATTGGTGACTGTTGCTTGGGCTCAAGTCTGCTGCCCTGCTAAGATGGGTGGTTTGGGCATCAAGTCTCTCCAGAAAATGAACCAGACTGCTTTGATCAAACTATAGCTTGGGAGATGAGAACTTCAAACATGGCTTGGGCTATCCTCTCTAGAAGCAGGTATGGGGATGCTGAGACCCCGCCTAACCCCTCCTAACATATTCTTCAAATCCTCTATTTGGTAGGGTAAAAAGATGAATTGTCAATCAACAACAGAAAATCAAGATGGTTAATTGGCAATGGTCAACATACAAACTTCTAGACTGATAATTGGTTGGGAGAACCTCTGGTCCAATCTCTCAACAACCCTCAGGCTTGGCACTTTATCCTTAAGGCAACTATTGCTGATTTTATTCATGAAGCCATATGGGCAATTCCTAACTGGTTGGCTCAAGGCTTCCCTCACATAGCTCTTCAAATATCTAGCACAATAACTTCACTCAAGGATGATAAGCTCATATGGCAGAATTCTAATGATGGAGTCCTAGGTCTCAAAGATGCTTATAGATGCATTACTCCTGCCAATAATCCTATTAACTGGTGCAAGACAATATGGTCTGTTTCAATCCCTCCCTCCAAATCTTTCACAACATGGAGACTAATCAAAGGGAAAATGCCAACGGATGACAACTTGCAAAAAAGAGGCTGCTCATTGGTCTATAAATGTAATCTTTGTAAGAAGAGCATGGAAAGTTCTCAACATATTTTCCAGCTTTGTCCTTTTGCAGCCTCTCTATGGCAGTGGATAGGAAGTCTATTTTCCATAACAATTGATATTAACTCTTTATCAACCATCATGCTTGCTTGTAATAACAGTTTCAGCCCCCAATTGAGGCAGTTGGTGGCTACTTTTATAGTTCACACTACCAATACCATCTGGTATTGCAGAAAGCAGGATAGATTCCAAGACAACAAGATTTCTATGCAAAGGGCTATTATCAGAATTAAGGCATCAATTACCTTATCTGGTAATTCTTCTTTAGCCACGGCTAAGACTTCATTGCATGAGTTAGCAATTCTTAAATCTTTAAACATCAAAATCAATTATAAACCTGCTCTCAAAATAACGGAAGTCAGGTAGTTTCCTCCTACTAGTTCTATGGTCAAAATCAACTCGGATGGAGCTGCTAAAGGTAGTCCTGGTCATTCTGGAGGTGGTGCAATGTTCAGGAACTCCAGGGGTGATATCCTAGCATGTTTTGCAGATTACTTCGGTGTGCATGATGCCTTATTTGCTGAGCCCAATACAACTATGTTGGCCATTGATTTTGCTAAACGAATTGGTTGGAACAACATTTGGCTTGAGTGTGACTCATCATTGGTAGTTGATATCTTCAAAGGGAATGGCATGGCCCCTTGGAGGCTTCTAAACAAATGGTTGAAATGTTGCACTACAATCTCTTCTATGAACTTTTGTATTTCCCACATTTATAGGGAGGGAAACTCATGTGCTGATAAACTTGCTAATTTTGGTATTTTGTCTAAAGCATTCTCTTTATGGCATGAAGTTCCAAACTTTATGGCATATGATTTCTTTAGAAACTTGGCTGGAATGCCTAACTATAGATTTCAATCCATGTAATCTCCTATCCCTTTAATAAATATAATTCTTTGGGTGCTCTGGCACCTTTGCTAATAAAAAAAATTATTTACAAGCAATTTATGCTTATTTTGTGTCACAAATAAATTCATTTCAATGTAACAACATAATTTTTTTTTTCTATGATAATGAAATAAAATAACATTTTTAAAAGCGATACATATTTATTTTGTATATAAAAATAATTTTAAATTACTAAAATAAAAATTATATAATATTTGAGCCAATCAAATACTTAAGCATAGTTAAATGAGTTCGAGTAATGCACTACTTAAATTCTTCATGTTCTATATTTTTAGACTTAGACCTGCCCTAGATCAGTACCAGTACCCAAAGGGTCTGCTACTCGTGGGCTACTAGGTTCCTAGTGGACTGCAAAATTATTTAAAAAATTAAAACTAACTTATATATTTGTCTGTATATTTTCTATAATAATGTGTGTTATTTTAGACAATAAAAAAAGAAGAAAAATGATAACAATAATTATAAATCGTAAATTAAAGTACAAGTACATAAATTTAAATTATTACTTAAATCTAAATCTTTTGACTAAAAAAACAATTTAAAATAACATAATAAAACATATCAAACATCTAATATCATCTATTAACATTACATCACAATTATGTATTAACAAGTATAGCATCATTATTTAATAACATAATATCAAAATTATAACAAAAAATATTTTAATTATGTAATTATATATATATAGAATTAGGAATTGAGTCTGAGTACTCGTAGGTCCAAGTACCTCATAACATGGAGTCAACCAACAATAAATTTTGAAATATATGTTCTCAATCATCTGAAGATCCACAAACATTGACCAAAATTGAACCGTTGCGAATATTACAGTGAGTACTGATAAATCTTAGTACCTATTACTATTGCTTACTAGAAAAACATTTTTAGTAATATGAAAATATTTTATTAGATGTGACTATAAGTTTTATTCTTCATTTTAAGGAAACATTATTAAAAGTTTTACTTTTCTACTTAAATTTTATTCCTTGAGGAGATATACATTCATTTTGTAACACATAAAAAAAGTATTTAAAGATGAAATCATAAATATTTAACCATCAAATAATATTTCAATTTAAGGAAATAAAATAAAAATATTTTTTTATTATTTATTTAGTTGATAAGTATTTATTGTATTGGTCAAAAACATTTATTTAAAGTTATAAAGCTAAAATTTAATAATTAAATGATTTTATGTTTATTTTAAAGGAATAAATAAAAAAATTATAGAATTATTTACTAAGGCAGTAATGTTTTTTAGTGAAAACATTTATTTACACGTGATCAAACAAACATTCAAATAAAAATATTTTGAGTTTATTTAGTAATTAGAAAAACTAATTTCAAGGTTATGAATTGAAACTTCATTTATCAACATGGTATATTTATTCTTTAAAGTTAAAATAAAATAATCCTTTATGGAAGAAATGGATATATTGATAGAAAGTAAAAAAAAAATATTTATTTTTATATTATTTTTTATGAAAACTATATTTTTTAATTTAAAAACGTACCTTAAATAAGATAAAATGTTCATTGTAGTTTAATAAAATTAAAATATTTAAACAATAAATGTATCTTTATTTTTAAGGTAAGAAAAATAAAAGTTGTAATATTTAAATAATTTTTATATATATATATATATTAAACCACTTTACCTTTTCCTTAAATTGTTTTTGGTTTTCCATTTACTATTTTCTCGCTGTTGTAGCACACAATATTTTAGAAAAAACTCTCTTTCTCCTCGTGACTCATGCTTTATGTCGCTTTCCTTCGTTATATAAATGTATGTTACAGGATATTCCTAATTACCGAATTTACCCTATTTTCCTTCTCACTCCTTTGATCAGTCTCTCTCTCCATGGACTCTTACTCATGCTCAATCCTTCCTTCTTCTCCCCCTCACCACCCTGTCGATGCCTACCCCAATCTCAACATAATCAACTCCTTCCTAAACCACCATACTTCTCCTGCTACTCTTGCTCCTCCCCCACCATGCAATGACGACCACCCTTCTTATTCCAAGGTAACCTAATTTAATCTATTTTAAATTATCTTTTCATTTAGGAGTGTTTTTATGACCTAATTTTAATTTGATTTCATGTATTTGGGTGTGATTCAGATGATTTGTAGTGCAATTAGGGCTTTGAAAGATGAAAATGGTTCTAGAAAGACGGCTATTGGGAAGTATTATTAGGTATCAGTGGCCTACTGTTCTCCCACATGCAATCTCTCTTGCAAAAACAGTAAACAATATGCAAAATGCTTCTCTAAACAACCCTATACAATAAAATGCAATGCTATGGTTTTCTAAACGTTGCCTCTTATTTATAGCAAGGTGTTTAGGTGGTTACATTCGTTGCAAACAGTTAAATGGTTGAACCAGAAATCAGTTATAACAAATAACAGACCAGTTAATCGATTAAGACTACCCATTAATCGATTAACCATCCAACAGAATGACACAGAAAATAGTTCAAACAGAAAACACTGATTTAATAGAAAAGCAGTTGAGTTAATCGATTAAGTCACCACGTTAATCGATTAACTGGCACATTAATGCACATGTTTCAAAAGGTAAACTTCTCATATGTTATGCACAACATTTATACATGTTCTAGCAATTATATTATACCTAATATGCACATATAACATGTATGATTAATGCATGAACACACAACTAACTAGATGATATGTCTCATGGATATGATATGACAATTAAGATGGCTTGAGAGACTAGCACCTAGGTTCACCTAACCTATACTCACTTATTACGGCACACGTCCTAGACTACTTAGAATATTGACTCAAATTGTATCCTAGTCTAGATATGACCAAATGAGCATAAGGAATGTTGATTGTTGAGCCATCTTCAAGCTTTAATAGAACCTTGTCTTCATCAAAACATAGGCAAAGAATTGCTAGTGCTATCCTTGATACTTTGCACTTTCAATCTCCCCCTTTTTGATGATGACAAACACCACATCAAAATTGTTCAAAAACATTTGATGAATTAGCTTGATGATGAGTTTGCATAGTGGTTGTTGATGGTTTTTTTTCAAAGATACAAAGTTGACGCGCATTTGCTCCCTCTTAGGTAAGCAATCATTATTACGGAAGCTATGTAAAACAACCTGCAAAAAAACTATTATACAACCTGCAAAAAAAACTATTATACAACCTGCAAAATACATGTAACACAACAAGCAACCTTTCTCCCCATGTTGACATTATCAAAAAGATACAAGTATTCAATTCTAGTCAAAAGTCAGGAGAGTTATGATAGTTATAACAGACTGTAATTAATCAATTAATATTGGGATCCCCCTTTTTGATGATGACAAACACCACATCAAAATTGTTCAAAAACATTTGATGAATTAGCTTGATGATGAGTTTGCATAGTGGTTGTTGATGGTTTTTTTTCAAAGATACAAAGTTGACGCGCATTTGCTCCCTCTTAGGTAAGCAATCATTATTACGGAAGCTATGTAAAACAACCTGCAAAAAAACTATTATACAACCTGCAAAAAAAACTATTATACAACCTGCAAAATACATGTAACACAACAAGCAACCTTTCTCCCCATGTTGACATTATCAAAAAGATACAAGTATTCAATTCTAGTCAAAAGTCAGGAGAGTTATGATAGTTATAACAGACTGTAATTAATCAATTAATATTGGGAAAGTAACTAATTAACCAGCTGTAAGAAGCTTGAACAAATGCACAATTTTCACATTATTTAATCGATTAACTAAAGGTCTTAATCGATTAAATTGACAGCAAACACCAATATCACAGTTTTAATGGCATGAAGGGTTATGTTAATTCAAATTAACCATGGAATGATTAAGCATTGGACATGTTTGAGAAGTTAGCAATAGACATAATCATTCAACATAATCACATATACCAACCATGATCAAAATCCATTTAAAACAAAGAAGACTACTACTTGAAACATAATTAGAGGTCAAGTGTGAACAAGATAATTCAAAATCATTGCAACACAATGTCAAGTTTTAAAGCAGTAATTCAACAGAAGATATAGAGTTATTACAATCCAGAAATAAGAGAAACAATCCAACATAAAATTAAAAGATAAATTCTCAAGAGGGAACAAGGATCAACAAAGTTCATTACCTAGGAAAGATAAACTAAGACTCTAAGAGCTCCTAACTAAGGATGAGATGGAGGATTCTGGTTGTCAGGAGTCTTCAAACTACTACCACCCTTGATGAAGACACTCAACTTGTTGAACTCAGCACACAATCTTTTAGTTTGTGAGTCAGCATTGGTCTGAACATAGTTCCGCAAGGATTGGTAATGGTTGTCAATGTAGGCATTCTGACGCTCCTCAAAATTCTCCAAATCCGTATGATACGAGTCCTTAAGAGACTGAAAGTGGAGATCCATCCTATCGTTGAGACGTTGTTCCATAACATCCATGTAAGCTTGTCCAAAAGTAGGTTCATGTGATGCATGTCCTGAACACTCCCCTAGGGTTGCAGCAAATCGCTCGTGGTTATTATCTTCGTCATCTTCACTGGAAGGGTCAAGATTCAAATTGTTGAAGTCCTCTTGATATTGTCATGTGTTGCCATACTTGTAGATGCCTATTTTATGAATCAGACTTTCACTAATCAAGTGATCCTTGTCTAAGCAGTCCATCACTATAGTATCCGAAACATCAATATGTAGATAGTCAATAACTCGGGAAATGAAGATACTATAAGGAAGCAACCTTGATTGAGAAGTGGAGACGCTATACATGACCTTCAGAATCTCGTCAGGCCAATTTACCATGATGTTCTCCATCACAGCAAACATGAACCTCAAATCATTCACCATAGGTTGTGCATGATTTGTGTTCCTCTGAATCAATATGTAGGCAATAAAGTAGTGTAGGAGCCTATTTTCCACGGACAATGAACCACCTTTGGTCAATTCGCCTTGAACATATAATTGAGGTCTACGCAAACAAGACTTATACATTTCAACAGCATCAAACGAATTGTTGTCTGCCCAACCACAATCACTTAAACTAGCACCATTACAGGATAAACCATCCACGTTCAAAAAGTTATCTTCATTAATCTCAAACATTTTTCCAGCAATCATCGACCAATACTTCCAATCTCTGTATCTAAAGTTGGCATATTATTCCCTAACTAGAGTAGGGTAAATGTTACCCTTCATTTCCAAGAAGGGGACAGCCCCTTGAGCTTGCAAACCATGCGGAAAATCGAAGTTCTGTTCTGCTAGCAAAGTCAAATTCGCAAACCGAATGTATGTACATTTTCTTCCCTAAAATTTCAGCAACCGGGTTTCTTGCAGAATCAATGAATAGTATGGGTCCCCGCGGTCTAGCCTTGCTTGTTGAGGTGGCACGATTTTTGGGGCACGCGGTTGACGTTGCGCGGTTGTCTTGATTATCTTACCACGTCCTATGTCCATTGCAATTAAACACTGAATCGTGATGAAGGTTTAGAGGAAGGATTGAGGGAAACCTAGGGTAGGCTTTTCAATTTGGGGAAAACAAATTTCTTGGAAATAGGAGATGAGGATGCCAGTTTATGGAGTGGGGTGATGCAGTTTGCGCTAGCTTAAAGCTTAGGGATGATGTTGGACTTGTTCCTCTAAGATTTGAGAGAAAAGAGGATGAAAGGGGTTTTGAAAAATGCCTAGAAACGCTTATGTTAATGATATACTGATGTCGTTAATCGATTAACAGCTCCCTTAATCGATTAACCTGAGTTAAAAATGCCAGGTCTAAAATTGTTGGCCCAGGTAATCGATTAACTGATTGACTTAATCGATTAAATGCATCAGATATAGCATTTTGGATGTTTTTAAAAGCATGCATGGATTTCAAACTTATTGGCAAATGAATTTTAAGCAATCACATATATTTAAGGCTTTTGAGCACAAAATCATGGATTATACAAGGAATCATAAGCATTCAATCATTATTTTATAATGAAGCATTCAAGGCAAAATAGGTCATGCAAGGCAATCACAAATTACTAATCAAGATATTTTTCATCAAGGATTCATAGTTCTCTTCGAAGAACGTAGAAAGTATCTCGAGAGAGGGGCTTGCTGAAAATATATGTTAATTGTTTAGATGTTTCAACGAATTCTAATATACAATCACCTTTTTGAACATGATCACGCAAGAAATGATACCTTATTTCAATATGCTTAGATCTAGAATGCAAGACAGGATTCTTGGAAAGGTTAATGGCACTCGTGTTATCACACTTAATAGGGATCTTTTCTAATATGAGACCAAAGTCCTTGAGTTGCTGCTTCATCCAAAGGATTTGAGCGTAACACACGACAGCGGCAATGTATTCCGCTTCAGCGGTGGACAAAGCAATGGACGCTTGCTTTTTACTATGCCATGCAATTAGGGAGCTGCCTAATAGGTGACAAGTCCCACTAGTGATTTTACAATCCAACTTACACCCAGCAAAGTCAGAATTAGAGTAACCTACCAAGGATAAGGAGGCATCCCTAGGATACCATAATCCCACATTTATAGTTCCCTTTAAATATCTCATGATACGTTTTACAACAATATAATGTGATTCTTTTGGCAAAGCTTGAAATCTATCACACATACAAACGCTAAACATAATATCAAGACGGCTAGCAGTTAAGTACAATAATGAGTCGATTATCCCACGATATTTGGTTACCTCAATCGCATTTCCCTTTTCATCTTTGTCCAGATAACATGCATATGCCATAGGTGTAGATGCGTCTTTACACTGCTCCATATCGAATTTCTTCAATAATTATTTGCAATACTTCGAATGATGGATGAAGAGGCCACTTTCCATTTGTTTAATTTGAAGCCCAATGAAGAAAGTCAGCTCACCCATCATCGACATCTCCAACTCCCCCTACATCAACTCAGAAAATTCCTTACGCAGGATGTCATTAGTAGATCCGAAGATAATATCATCAACATATATTTGTAAAAGTAAAATAATGATGATCTAATCTATGGATAACGAGAGTGGTGTCGACCAAACCTCTTTCGAATCCTTTTTCAAGTAGGAACGAACTCAATCTATCGTACCAGGCTCGGAGAGCCTGTTTTAGGCCGTAGAGGGCCTTCTTGAGTTTATACACATGGTTCGGGTATTTGAAGTTTTCAAACCCTGGTGGTTGGTCTATGTACACCTCCTCTTGAATATAGCCATTTAAAAATGCACTTTTAACATCCATTTGGAAAAGTTTAAAATTCATGATTGATGCAAAAGACAAGAGCATCCTAATGGCTTCAAGTCTAGCTACAAGAGCGTAGGTTTCATCATAATCGATGCCCTCCTCCTGGTTGTAGCCTTTGGCCACTAAGCGAACCTTATTTCTGATTATTAAGCCAGATTCATCTAGCTTATTACGAAAGACCCATCTGGTGCCAATCACGGGATGATCTTTTGGTTTGGGGATTAAGTCCCACACATTATTTCGCTCAAACTAGTCTACCTCTTTTTCCATAGCTATACCCCAGTGTACATCCTCGATGGCTTCATCGATGGTCTTTGGCTCTATTTGAGATACGAATGAAACAAAATTAAAGAAATTATGTAAAGAGCTACAGGTTACCACCCCAGTAGATATATCACCTATCACCTTATCGAGTGGATGATCCTTTTTAGTTTTCCACGCAATAGGTATATCTTGATGTTGTTCTTCAACTGTTTGCTCCGCATCTTGTTGGATTTCATTCATGTCCTTAGATTGCACTTCTTCAAGTGTACCTGAAATATCATCAGAAAAGACCTTTCTCTTCTCTTTTGGAGAAGATTCATCAAAATGAACATGAATAGACTCTTATACTTGTATGGTATATTTATTAAACACACGGAATGTCGTGCTATGTAATGAATACCCTAAGAATATGCTCTCATTAGCTTTCGAGTCAAACTTTCCTAAAGATCTTTTTCCATTATTTAAAATAAAACATTTGCACCCGAATGCATGAAAATGGCGATATTCAATTTTGGACGTTTAAGAATTTCATAAGGTGTTTTCAAAAAAGTAGGTCTAAGTAGTATTCGATTTATTACATTACATGCCATGTGAATTGCATCAGCCCAGAAATATTTTGGAACCTTGCTCTCATTTAGCATAGTCCTCGCGAGTTCCTCTAGAACTCTATTTTTCCTCTCAACAACTCCATTTTGTTGAGGAGTACGAGGAGCTGAGAACTGATGCATAATGTCATGCTTATTACAAAACTTATTAAATTTATGATTTTTGAATTCTCCGCCATGGTTGGATCGAATGTAAACAATTTTCAGATTAGACTGGTTTTGGATTTGTTTGGCTAGACATTTGAAAGATTTATAAGCATCGCTCTTTGATGCTAAAAATAAAGTCCATGTGAATCTAGAAAAATCATTGACAATAACTAAAGCATAATAGCTCCCACCAAAACTCATAATTTGTGACGGTCCAAACAAGTCCATATGGAGAAGCTCCAATAGTCTAGTAGTGGATATCACATTCTTTTTATTAAAGGAATTCTTTACTTGTTTACCTTTCTGACACATGTC
>NW_017725107.1:86872-89053 GCF_001865875.1 Lupinus angustifolius
TTAGATAATACATCACGAATGATACAACAATTAGAATCAAAAGACACAAGATTACCTTTGTCGCATAGTTGGCGTATGCTCAATAGATTATGTTCCAAACCTTCTACGTATAGAACATTCTCGATTATTGTGTGGGTTGAGTTGCCAATCTTCCCGGTGCCTAAGATTCTTCCTTTGTTGTTGTCTCCATAGTTGACGAATCCCTTTTATTTCAATGACAAGTCTAGGAATTTTGACTTGTCTCCAGACATATGTCTTGAACAACCGCTATCAAGATACTAGTTTTGTCCGTGTGTTCGAAGACATACCTGCAAAATAGATCACCTGCTAGTCTTAGGTACTCAAATTATGTTGGGTCCTTTTCTGTTAGTGACGAGGGAGTTATCTCCCTTTTTTATCCAAGCGTAAACACCACTGGGTATCCCATATCTTCTGATGTAACAAGAATGAGATGTATGGCCATATGTGCCATAGTAGTAGCATGTAGGGACTCTAGTTTTCTTATGAGAATTTTTATATTGGCGTGCTAGAGGTCTCCTATATGGGCTATTTTTATGGGATGGGGGAACATACCCTAATCCAGTGTGGTCACCAATGTTTCTCGTTTTACTAAGTAGAGTGTCTAATTGATGTTTACTATTTGTGAGTTTTGCGAGATTTTCATTTAGTTTAAAATTTTCGTTTTTCAAGTCCTCACAATACTCACAAGTAGTAGTTTGACATAAGTTATTTTTAGAGCAATCGCATGAAGTACAAGAAAAAATTAGATCTAGGGTTTCCTTTTCCAATTTTAATTCATCTAATTCTTTCTGCAGTTGAATTATTTTTTGATTATTTAGCAAAATTATTCTTTTTCTATCAACACTTATTTTTGCTAATTTCTTTTGCTAATTTCTTAAGCTCTTCATGCATCTCAACATAAGCACTATACAAAATATCATATAAGGGAGAATCAGAAGAAGAGGATGATGTGTCAAAATATACCTCATTTGAAGTATCCTTACTACCTGATCCGCAAGCCTCATCTGTTATAGTTATTAAGCACAACTTCGTGGTCTCCTCTTCATCTGAGGTACTTGATGTTGTTTCTTCCTCCGGTACATCCCAGACGATATATGCTTTCTTTGATTTGAACTCCTGGGGAGTGCTCTTCTCTGAATCAACTCTCTTCAAGTAAGTGGGGCACTAGAACTTCATGTGACCTGGCATACCACATTCATGGCGCTCCTTGGTCTTGCCTTTCTTGGTTGATTCTCGCGCTTCTTTCTTTTGGAATCGTCTAAATCTTCCTTTCTTCTTTAAGAACTTTCCAAATTTTCGCACAAGAAGATTCAGTGTTTCCTCATCAATGTATGAATCAGAGTCATCATTTTCTATCTCTTCATTGGGTTGTGATGTTGAAGCTTTAAGAGATATTCCTTTCTTTTTACGATCACACTCCTCATGCATGGTCAGACGCCCAAGCTCCACCTCATGGTCTTGAAGCTTTCCGAAGAGTTTTGCCAAAGGCATGGAATCTAAATCCTTGGACTCCATGATTGCCGTCACTTTAGGTTGCCATCTCCTGTCAAGACAACGTAAAACTTTGTTAGTGAGTTCTCCTCTGGTGAACATTTTATCCAGAGCAATAAGATGATTAATAATGTGAGTGAATTGCTTTTGCATGTCGCCAATCGATTCACTCGGTAGAATATGAAATAATTTGTATTCATGAGTTAGCGTGTTTAGCCTGGCGCGCTTGACCTCGCTAGTGCCCTCGTGAGTCACTTGAAGTGTCCCATATTTCCTTGGTACTTTGATATTGAGACACCCGAAAGAATTGATCGTAAGGTAGGGCCGAGGAAATTATGTTTTTGGCGCGAAGGTTGAACTAGACCTTCTTGCGCTCCTCCTCGGTCCATAAGCTTGTGGGATTTTCTTTCGGTTCGCCATCCACTTAGTGAAGTGGGACGAAAGGGCCACTGATTACGGATTCCCAAATATCCAAATCAATAGACTCTATGAAAATCTTCATTCCAAATTTCCAGTAGGTGTAACCCTCGCCATTGAATACGGGAGAACGGTTAATGGATGCGCCATCACCGCCAAAGGGTTGGTGGAACCCATTTTAATTCCCTTAGGATCACGCGGATACGGTTGAGCTAGCACGTCGTACTAGCTCTGATACCACTTGTTAGATAT
>NW_017725107.1:89153-92249 GCF_001865875.1 Lupinus angustifolius
GGGGGTTGAATAGGTGTAGCAGTTATTAATCTCCGCATCTTGAACCAAAACCCATCTGCTGGAAACAACCCAGTTAATCGATTAACAACACGCCTTAATCGATTAACTAATGCCCAAAATAAAATGATCAGACAAGCAGATTGTACAGTTATTTAAACACAATTGAACAAAGATAATACAAATATTTTTACGCACAAATAATACGCATATGGCAGTAAACAAATATCCATAATATTAGTTGCAGATTCAATTTATAACAGCAAGAAACTTTAAAGAAGATTCAGAGAGGAAATGAGTGCACAAGTGGATTTTTATCCTGGTTCGTTTGCGGTCCATTGCAAACTACATCCAGGCCTCCCCTTCTGATCTAGGGTTATTTTATTCTTCATAATATTGAGTTAAAGTACGAATACACACACCAATTCAATTACAAGCACATAGGACGCTTATTTCTTGAAATCTAGGACCCCTAAATCCTTGGTTTGACTCTACCCTTCGCCTGAGAAAACCTTTCTCATGAAATAGCCCCAGCCAAGATTGTTGTCCTCAAATCAAGACCTTCTAGCCTTGGTGAAGAACCTCAATCTCTGTGGTGATCTGACACCAAGAGACTAATCCAGAAATACACAAAAACAGGTTAAACAATAAGGTATACTAAGCACAATAATGCTTGGAATATAACAAGAAAAGACTTAAGGATTAACCCACTCACTAATCACTCAAGTCATTGAGAATCATGTGAGTTAATAAAAAAAAAATCAGACAATCTCTCTAAAAATATATCTAATGCATGAACATGTGAGCAAGATAAGAATGAGCATAAAAGTATATAAAACAATATGCAAAAACCAGAAATCAGATTAGCATAATAACTCTCTTCTCACACATGAAATCTCTCTAGCAAAAACAGTAAACAATATGCAAAATGTTTCTCTAAACATCCCTATACAATAAAATGCAATGTTATGGTTTTCTAAACGTTGCCTCTTATTTATAGCAAGGTGTTTAGGTGGTTACATTCATTGCAAACGGTTGGACTAGAAATCAGTTATAACAAATAATAGACAAGTTAATCGATTAAGACTACCCGTTAATCGATTAACCATGCAACAAAATGACACAGAAAACAGTTCAAACAAAAAACACTAATTTAATAGAAAAGCAGTTGAGTTAATCGATTAAGTCATCGGGTTAATTGATTAACTAGCACATTAATTCACATGGTTCAAAAGGTAAACTTCTCATATGTTATGCACAACATATATACATGTTTTAGCAATTATATTATGCCTAATATGTATGTATAACATGTATGATTAATGCATGAACACACAACTATCTAGATGATATGTCTCATGGATATGATATGACAATTACGATGGCTTGAGAGACTAGCATCTAGGTTCACCTAACCTATACTCACTTATTATGGAACACACCCTAGACTACTTAGAATATTGACTCAAATTGTATCCTAGTCTAGATATGACCAAATGAGCATAAGGCATGTTGATTGTTGAGCCATCTTCAAGCTTTAATAGAACCTTGTCTTCATCAAAAAATAGGCAAATAACTGCTAGTGCTATCCTTGACACTTTTCACTTTCAAGTACATCGCACAAGAGTACAAAGATCTCCTTCCTCCTAATCACGACACCTTGTGGAATCAAAACCTAAAATACTTGAAGGAGAAGAATATTCTCATTATGGTTAAAAGATCCTACAAGTTTCCAGCTGCTACATCTGACAAACCGATGTCACATTCACTATCTTCCTCCTCCTTTGTCTCGAGGGGACATGAATGTCTGCCAAACCCCAATCCTGATTCGAAGTCGACTCCTCAATTGGAGCAGAATGTTGAGCCCAAATCAACTAAGCTTGGGTTGAATGACATAGGTGAATTTAGTAGTAGTTTTGCTGGTGCTATTACTAAAGTGATGAAAATGAGTCAGAGTTGTTCGTTGAAGAGTTTTGGTGAGGGAGAAGGGGTGAGTTCAACGTTGAGACTCGAAAATGGGAAAAAGGTTCGTCGTCCTCCAGCGAAGTATCAATCTATTTTGAGTGTGGACATAATTTCTCTCTCACTCCTTTGATCAGTCTCTCTCTCCATGGACTCTTACTCATCCTCAATCCTTCCTTCTTCTCCCCCTCACCGCCTTGTCAATGCCTACCCCAATGTCAACATATTCAACTCCTTCCAAAACCACCCTACTTCTCCTACTACTCTTGCTCCTCCCCCACCATGCAATGACGACCACCCTTCTTATTCCAAGGTAACCTAATTTAATCTATTTTAAATTATCTTTTCATTTATGAGTTTTTTTATGACCTAATTTTAATTTGATTTCATGTATTTGGGTGTGATTAAGATGATTTGTAGTGCAATCAGGGCTTTGAAAGATGAAAATGGTTCTAGCAAGATGACTATTGGGAAATACATCGCACAAGAGTACAATGATCTCCTTCCTCCAATCACGACACCTTGTTCACTCAAAACCTAAAATACTTGAAGGAGAAGAATATTCTCATTATGGTTAAAAAATCCTAAAATTTCGCAGCTGCAAGATCTGACAAACCGATGTCACTTTCACTATCTTCCTCCTCCTTTGTCTGGAGGGGACATGATTGTCTGCCAAAGCGCAATCCTGATTCGAAGTCGACTCCTCAATTGGAGCAGAATGTTGAGCCCAAATCAACTAAGCTTGGGTTGAATGACGATGGTGAATTTAGTAGTAGTGTTGCTGGTACTACTACTGAAGTGATAAAAACAAGTCAGAGTTGTTCGTTGAAGGTTTTTGGTGAGGGAGAAGGGGTGAGTTCAACGTTGAGACTCGAAAATGGGAAAAAGGTTCGTCGTCCTCCAACGAAGTATCAATCTTTTTTGAGTGTGGACATAATTTCTGACGACCATGAGCAGAAGCCAAGGCGCCCATTGAAAGCCCATCTGAAGCCCATTGTCGTTCCCTCTACTGCTCGTAGTAATGATGGTGGTGTCCCTCCCCCTGCCGATGCTCATGAGCTTTCTCAATTGCCATCGAATTCTGTACCCATTGGCTCTCCCAAGCCCTGAGGGAGGCCTAAGAAGAATGTCGTTGCA